>NW_028226194.1:0-63828 GCF_052327205.1 Somniosus microcephalus | reverse complement strand
AGTCTGGAGGGTGAATCAGAAGAAGTAGAAGAAGGAGAAGGAGAAGGTGAAGTCTGGAGGGTGAATCAGAAGAAGCAGAAGAAGGAGAAGGAGAAGGTGAAGTCAGGAGGGTGAATCAGAAGAAGCAGAAGAAGGAGTAGGAGAAGGTGAAGTCTGGAGGGTGAATCAGAAGAAGTAGAAGAAGGAGAAGGAGAAGGTGAAGTCTGGAGGGTGAAGCAGAAGAAGTAGAAGAAGGAGAAGGAGAAGGTGATGTCAGGAGGGTGGATCAGAAGAAGGAGAAGAAGAAGAAGGAGAAGGTGAAGTCAGGAGGGTGAATCAGAAGAAGCAGAAGAAGGAGAAGGAGAAGGTGAAGTCTGGAGGGTGAATCAGAAGAATCAGAAGAAGGAGAAGGAGAAGGTGAAGTCTGGAGGGTGAATCAGAAGAAGCAGAAGAAAGAGAAGGAGAAGGTGAAGTCTGGAGGGTGAAGCAGATGAAGCAGAAGAAGGAGAAGGTGAAGGTGAAGTCAGGAGGGTGAATCAGAAGAAGTAGAAGAAGGAGAAGGAGAAGTTGAAGTCTGGAGGGTGAATCAGAAGATGTAGAAGAAGGAGAAGGAGAAGCTGAAGTCTGGAGGGTGTATCAGAAGAAGCAGAAGAAGGAGAAGGAGAAGGTTAAGTCTGGAGGGAGAAGCAGAAGAAGTAGAAGAAGGAGAAGGTGAAGTCTGGAGGGTGAATCAGAAGAAGTAGAAGAAGGATAAGGAGAAGGTGAAGTCTGGAGGGTGAATCAGAAGAAGTAGAAGAAGGAGAAGGAGAATGTGAAGTCTGGAGGGTGAATCAGAAGAAGCAGAAGAAGGAGAAGGAGAAGGTGAAGTCTGTAGGGTGAATCAGAAGAAGTAGAAGAAGGAGAAGGAGAAGGTGTAGTCTGGAGGGTGAATCAGAAGAAGTAGACGAAGGAGAAGGAGAAGGTGAAGTCTGGAGGGTGAATCAGAAGAAGCAGAAGAAGGAGAAGGAGGAGGTGAAGTCTGGAGGGTGAATCAGAAGAAGTGGAAGAAGGAGAAGGAGAAGGTGAAGTCTGGAGGGTGAATCAGAAGAAGCAGAAGAAGGAGAAGGAGAAGGTGAAGTCTGGAGGGTGAATCAGAAGAAGCAGAAGAAGGAGAAGGAGAAGGTGAAGTCTGGAGGGTGAATCAGAAGAAGCAGAAGAAGGAGAAGGAGAAGGTGAAGTCTGGAGGGTGAATCAGAAGAAGCAGAAGAAGTAGAAGGAGAAGGTGAAGTCTGGAGGGTGAATCAGAAGAAGTAGAAGAAGGAGAAGGAGAAGGTGAAGTCTGGAGGGTGAATCAGAAGAAGTAGAAGAAGGAGAAGGGGAAGGCGAAGTCTGGAGGGTGAATCAGAAGAAGTAGAAGAAGGAGAAGGAGAAGGTGAGGTCTGGAGGGTGAATCAGAAGAAGCAGAAGAAGGAGAAGGAGAAGGTGAAGTCTGAAGGGTGACTCAGAAGAAGCAGAAGAAGGAGAAGGAGAAGGTGAAGTCTGGAGGGTGAATCAGAAGAAGCAGAAGAAGGAGAAGGAGAAGGTGAAGTCTGGATGGTGAATCAGAAGAAGCAAAAGAAGGAGAAGGAGAAGTTGAAGTCTGGAGGGTGAATCAGAAGAAGCAGAAGAAGGAGATGGAGAAGGTGAAGACTGGAGGGTGAATCAGAAGAAGTCGAAGAAGGAGAAGGAGAAGGTGAAGTCTGGAGGGTGAATCAGAAGAAGTAGAAGAAGGAGAAGGAGAAGGCGAAGTCTGGAGGGTGAATCAGAAGAAGCAGAAGAAGGAGAAGGAGAGGGTGAAGTCTGGAGGGCGAATCAGAAGAAGCAGAAGAAGGAGAAGGAGAAGATGAGGTCTGGGGGGTGAATCAGAAGAAGTAGAAGAAGGAGAAGGAGAAGGTGAGGTCTGGAGGGAGAATCAGAAGAAGCAGAAGAAGGAGAAGGAGAAGGTGAAGTCTGAAGGGTGAATCAGAAGAAGCAGAAGAAGGAGAAGGAGAAGGTGAAGTCTGGATGTTGAATCATAAGAAGCAGAAGAAGGAGATGGAGAAGGTGAAGTCTGGAGGGTGAATCAGAAGAAGCAGAAGAAGGAGAAGGAGAAGGTGAAGTCTGGAGGGTGAATCAGAAGTAGAAGAAGGAGAAGGAGAAGGTGAAGTCTGGAGTGTGAATCAGAAGAAGTAGAAGAAGGAGAAGGAGAAGGTGAAGTCTGCAGGGTGAATCAGAAGAAGCAGAAGAAGGAGAAGGAGAAGATGAAGTCTGGAGGTTGAATCAGACGAAGCAGTAGAAGGAGAAGGAGAGGGTGAAGTCTGGAGGGAGAAGCAGAAGTAGTAGAAGAAGGAGAAGGAGAAGGTGAAGTCTGGAGGGTGAATCAGAAGAGGTAGAAGAAGGAGAAGGAGAAGATGAAGTCTGGAGGGTGAATCAGAGGAAGTAGAAGAAGGAGAAGGAGAAGGTGAAGTCTGGAGGGTGAATCAGAAGAAGCAGAAGAAGGAGAAGGAGAAGGTGAAGTCTGGAGGGTGAATCAGAAGAAGTAGAAGAAGGAGAAGGAGAAGGTGTAGTCTGGAGGGTGAATCAGAAGAAGTAGACGAAGGAGAAGGAGAAGGTGAAGTCTGGAGGTTGAATCAGAAGAAGCAGAAGAAGGAGAAGGAGAAGGTGAAGTCTGGAGGGTGAATCAGAAGAAGTAGAAGAAGGAGAAGGAGAAGGTGAAGACTGGAGGGTGAATCTGAAGAAGCAGAAGAAGGAGAAGGAGAAGGTGAAGTCTGGAGGGTCAATCAGAAGAAGCAGAAGAAGGAGAAGGAGAAGGTGAAGTCTGGAGGGTGAATCAGAAGAAGCAGAATAAGGAGAATGAGAAGGTGAAGTCTGGAGGGTGAATCAGAAGAAGCAGAAGAAGGAGAAGGAGAAGGTGAAGTCTGGAGGGTGAATCAGAAGAAGTAGAAGAAGGAGAAGGAGAAGGTGAAGTCTGGAGGGTGAATCAGAAGAAGTAGAAGAAGGAGAAGGAGAAGGTGAAGTCTGGAGGGTGAATCAGAAGAAGCAGAAGAAGGAGAAGGAGAAGGTGAAGTCTGGAGGGTGAATCAGAAGAAGCAGAAGAAGGAGAAGGAGACGATGAAGTCTGGAGGGTGAATCAGAAGAAGTAGAAGAAGGAGAAGGAGAAGGTGAAGTCTGGAGGGTGAATCAGAAGAAGCAGAAGAAGGAGAAGGAGAAGTTGTAGTCTGGAGGGTGAATCAGAAGAAGCAGAAGAAGGAGAAGGAGAAGGTGAAGTCTGGAGGGTGAATAAGAGGAAGGAGAATAAGGAGAAGGAGAAGGTGAAATCTGGAGGGTGAAGCAGAAGAAGCAGAAGAAGGAGAAGGAGAAGGTGAAGTCTGGAGGGTGAATCAGAAGAAGTAGAAGAAGGAGAAGGAGAAGGTGAAGTCTGGAGGGTGAAGCAGAAGAAGTAGAAGAAGGAGATTGAGAAGGTGAAGTCAGAAGGGTGAATCAGAAGAAGTAGAAGAAGGAGAAGGAGAAGGTGAAGTCTGGAGGGTGAATCAGAAGAATCAGAAGAAGGAGAAGGAGAAGGTGAAGTCTGGAGGGTGAATCAGAAGAAGCAGAAGAAAGAGAAGGAGAAGGTGAAGTCTGGAGGGTGAAGCAGAAGAAACAGAAGAAGGAGAAGGAGAAGGTGATGACTGGAGGGTGAATCAGAAGAAGAAGAAGAAGGAGAAGGAGAAGGTGAAATCTGGAGGGTGAATCAGAAGAAGTAGAAGAAGGAGAAGGAGAAGGTGAAGTCTGGAGGGTGAATCAGAAGAAGCAGAAGAAGGAGAAGGTGAAGGTGAAGTCTGGAGGGTGAATCAGAAGAAGCAGAAGAAGGAGAAGGAGAAGATGATGTCTGGAGGGTGAATCAGAAGAAGTAGAAGAAGGAGAAGGAGAAGGTGATGTCTGGAGGGTGAATCAGAAGAAGCAGAATAAGGAGAAGGAGCAGGTGAAGTCTGGAGGGTGAATCAGAAGAAGCAGAAGAAGGAGAAAGAGAAGGTGATGTCTGGAGGGTGAATCAGAAGAAGCAGAAGAAGGAGAAGGAGAAGGTGAAGTCAGGAGGGTGAATCAGAAGAAGCAGAAGAAGGAGAAGGAGAAGGTGAAGTTAGGAGGGTGAATCAGAAGAAGCAGAAGAAGGAGAAGGAGAAGGTGAAGTCAGGGGGGTGAAGCAGAAGAAGTAGAAGAAGGAGAAGGAGAAGGCGAAGTCAGGAGGGTGAAGCAGAAGAAGCAGAAGAAGGAGAAGGAAAAGGTGAAGTCTGGAGGGCGCAGCAGAAGAAGCAGAAGAAGGAGAAGGAGAAGGTGCAGTCTGGAGGGTGAAGCAGAAGAAGGAGAAGGAGAAGGTGAAGTCTGGGGGGTGAATCAGAAGAAGTAGAAGAAGGAGAAGGAGAAGGTGAGGTCAGGAGGGTGAATCAGAAGAAGCAGAAGAAGGAGAAGGAGAAGGTGAAGTCTGGATGTTGAATCATAAGAAGCAGAAGAAGGAGATGGAGAAGGTGAAGTCTGGAGGGTGAATCAGAAGAAGCAGAAGAAGGAGAAGGAGAAGGTGAAGTCTGGAGGGTGAATCAGAAGAAGCAGAAGAAGGAGAAGGAGAAGGTGAAGTCTGGAGGGTGAATCAGAAGAAGTAGACGAAGGAGAAGGAGAAGGTGAAGTCTGGAGGTTGAATCAGAAGAAGCAGAAGAAGGAGAAGGAGAAGGTGAAGTCTAGAGGGTGAATCAGAAGAAGTAGAAGAAGGAGAAGGAGAAGGTGAAGTCTGGAGGGTGAATCAGAAGAAGCAGAAGAAGGAGAAGGAGAAGGTGAAGTCTGGAGGGTCAATCAGAAGAAGCAGAAGAAGGAGAACGAGAAGGTGAAGTCTGGAGGGTGAATCAGAAGAAGTAGAATAAGGCGAATGAGAAGGTGAAGTCTGGAGGCTGAATCAGAAGAAGCAGAAGAAGGAGAAGGAGAAGGTGAAGTCTGGAGGGTGAATCAGAAGAAGTAGAAGAAGGAGAAGGAGAAGGTGAAGTCTGGAGGGTGAATCAGAAGAAGTAGAAGAAGGAGAAGGAGAAGGTGAAGTCTGGAGGGTGAATCAGAAGAAGCAGAAGAAGGAGAAGGAGAAGGTGAAGTCTGGAGGGTGAATCAGAAGAAGCAGAAGAAGGAGAAGGAGACGATGAAGTCTGGAGGGTGTATCAGAAGAAGCAGAAGAAGGAGAAGGTGAAGGTGAAGTCTGGAGGGTGAATCAGAAGAAGCAGAAGAAGGAGAAGGAGAAGATGATGTCTGGAGGGTGAATCAGAAGAAGTAGAAGAAGGAGAAGGAGAAGGTGAGGTCTGGAGGGTGAATCAGAAGAAGCAGAAGAAGGAGAAGGAGAAGGTGAAGTCTGGAGGGTGAATCAGAAGAAGCAGAAGAAGGAGAAGGAGAAGGTGATGTCTGGAGGGTGAATCAGAAAAAGCAGAAGAAGGAGAAGGAGAAGGTGAAGTCAGGAGGGTGAATCAGAAGAAGCAGAAGAAGGAGAAGGAGAAGGTGAAGTTAGGAGGGTGAATCAGAAGAAGCAGAAGAAGGAGAAGGAGAAGGTGAAGTCAGGGGGGTGAAGCAGAAGAAGTAGAAGAAGGAGAAGTAGAAGGCGAAGTCAGGAGGGTGAAGCAGAAGAAGCAGAAGAAGGAGAAGGAAAAGGTGAAGTCTGGAGGGCGCAGCAGAAGAAGCAGAAGAAGGAGAAGGAGAAGGTGCAGTCTGGAGGGTGAAGCAGAAGAAGCAGAAGATGGAGAAGGAGAAGGTGAAGTCTGGAGGGTGAATCAGAAGAAGTAGAAGAAGGAGAAGGAGAAGGTGTAGTCTGGAGGGTGAATCAGAAGAAGTAGACGAAGGAGAAGGAGAAGGTGAAGTCTGGAGGGTGAAGCAGAAGAAGCAGAAGAAGGAGAAGGAGAAGGTGAAGTCTGGAGGGTGAATCAGATGAAGTAGACGAAGGTGAAGGAGAAGGTGAAGTCAGGAGGGTGAAGGAGAAGAAGCAGAAGAAGGAGAAGGAGAAGGTGAAGTCAGGAGGGTGAAGCAGAAGAAGCAGAAGAAGGAGAAGGAGAAGGTGAAGTCTGGAGGGTGAAGCAGAAGAAGCAGAAGAAGGAGAAGATGAAGGTGAAGTCAGGAGGGTGAATCAGAAGAAGTAAAAGAAGGAGAAGGAGAAGGTGAAGTCTGGAGGGTGAATCAGAAGAAGTAGAAGAAGGAGAAGGAGAAGGTGAAGTCAGGAGGGAGAAGCAGAAGAAGTAGAAGAAGGAGAAGGAGAAGGTGAAGTCTGGAGGGTGAATCAGAAGAAGTAGAAGAAGGAGAAGGAGAAGGTGAAGTCTGGAGGGTGAATCAGAAGAAGCAGAAGAAGGAGAAGGAGAAGGTGAAGTCTGGAGGGTGAATCAGAAGAAGTAGAAGAAGCAGAAGGAGAAGGTGTAGTCTGGAGGGTGAATCAGAAGAAGTAGACGAAGGAGAAGGTGAAATCTGGAGGGTGAATCAGAAGAAGCAGAAGAAGGAGAAGGAGAAGGTGAAGACTGGAGGGTGAATCAGAAGAAGTAGAAGAAGGAGAAGGAGAAGGTGAAGTCTGGAGGGTGAATCAGAAGAAGCAGAAGAAGGAGAAGGAGAAGGTGAAGTCTGGAGGGTGAATCAGAAGAAGCAGAAGAAGGAGAAGGAGAAGGTGAAGTCTGGAGGGTGAATCAGAAGAAGGAGAAGGAGAAGGTGAAGTCTGGATGGTGAATCAGAAGAAGCAGAAGAAGTAGAAGGAGAAGGTGAAGTCTGGAGGGTGAATCAGAAGAAGTAGAAGAAGGAGAAGGAGAAGGTGAAGTCTGGAGGGTGAATCAGAAGAAGCAGAAGAAGGAGAAGGAGAAGGTGAATTCTGGAGGGTGAATCAGAAGAAGTAGAAGAAGGAGAAGGAGAAGGTGAAGTCTGGAGGGTGAATCAGAAGAAGCAGAAGAAGGAGAAGGAGAAGTTGAAGTCAGGAGGGTGAATCAGAAGAAGCAGAAGAAGGAGAAGGAGAAGGTGAAGTCTGGAGGGTGAATCAGAAGAAGCAGAATAAGGAGAAGGAGAAGGTGAAGTCTGGAGGGTGAATCAGAAGAAGCAGAAGAAGGAGTAGGAGAAGGTGAAGTCTGGAGGGTGAATCAGAAGAAGTAGAAGAAGGAGAAGGAGAAGGTGACGTCTGGAGGGTGAAGCAGAAGAAGTAGAAGAAGGAGAAGGAGAAGGTGAAGTCAGGAGGCTGAATCAGAAGAAGTAGAAGAAGGAGAAGGAGAAGGTGAAGTCAATAGGGTGAATCAGAAGAAGCAGAAGAAGGAGAAGTAGAAGGTGAAGTCTGGAGGGTGAATCAGAAGAAGCAGAAGAAAGAGAAGGAGAAGGTGAAGTCTGGAGGGTGAAGCAGAAGAAGCAGAAGAAGGAGAAGGTGAAGATGAAGTCAGGAGGGTGAATCAGAAGAAGTAGAAGAAGGAGAAGGAGAAGGTGAAGTCTGGAGGGTGAATCAGAAGAAGTAGAAGAAGGAGAAGGAGAAGGTGAAGTCTGGAGGGTGAATCAGAAGAAGCAGAAGAAGGAGAAGGAGAAGGTGAAGTCTGGAGGGAGAAGCAGAAGAAGTAGAAGAAGGAGAAGGAGAAGGTGAAGTCTGGAGGGTGTATCAGAAGAAGTAGAAGAAGGAGAAGGAGAAGGTGAAGTCTGGAGGGTGAATCAGAAGAAGTAGAAGAAGGAGAAGGAGAAGGTGAAGTCTGGAGGGTGAATCAGAAGAAGCAGAAGAAGGAGAAGGAGAAGGTGAAGTCTGGAGGGTGAATCAGAAGAAGTAGAAGAAGGAGAAGGAGAAGGTGTAGTCTGGAGGGTGAATCAGAAGAAGTAGACGAAGGAGAAGAAGAAGGTGAAATCTGGAGGGTGAATCAGAAGAAGCAGAAGAAGGAGAAGGAGAAGGTGAAGACTGGAGGGTGAAACAGAAGAAGTGGAAGAAGGAGAAGGAGAAGGTGAAGTCTGGAGGGTGAATCAGAAGAAGCAGAAGAAGGAGAAGGAGAAGGTGAAGTCTGGAGGGTGAATCAGAAGAAGCAGAAGAAGGAGAAGGAGAAGGTGAAGTCTGGATGGTGAATCAGAAGAAGCAGAAGAAGGAGAAGGAGAAGGTGAAGTCTGGAGGGTGAATCAGAAGAAGCAGAAGAAGTAGAAGGAGAAGGTGAAGTCTGGAGGGTGAATCAGAAGAAGTAGAAGAAGGAGAAGGAGAAGGTGAAGTCTGGAGGGTGAATCAGAAGAAGCAGAAGAAGGAGAAGCAGAAGGTGAAGTCTGGAGGGTGAATCAGAAGAAGTAGAAGAAGGAGAAGGAGAAGGTGAAGTCTGGAGGGTGAATCAGAAGAAGCAGAAGAAGGAGAAGGAGAAGGTGAAGTCAGGAGGGTGAATCAGAAGAAGCAGAAGAAGGAGAAGGAGAAGGTGAAGTCTGGAGGGTGAATCAGAAGAAGCAGAAGAAGGAGTAGGGGAAGGTGAAGTCTGGAGGGTGAATCAGAAGAAGTAGAAGAAGGAGAAGGAGAAGGTGAAGTCTGGAGGGTGAAGCAGAAGATGTAGAAGAAGGAGAAGGAGAAGGTGAAGTCTGGAGGGTGAATCAGAAGAAGCAGAAGAAGGAGAAGGAGAAGGTGAAGTCTGGAGGGAGAAGCAGAAGAAGTAGAAGAAGGAGAAGGTGAAGTCTGGAGGGTGAATCAGAAGAAGTAGAAGAAGGAGAAGGAGAAGGTGAAGTCTGGAGGGTGAATCAGAAGAAGTAGAAGAAGGAGAAGGAGAATGTGAAGTCTGGAGGGTGAATCAGAAGAAGCAGAAGAAGGAGAAGGAGAAGGTGAAGTCTGGAGGGTGAATCAGAAGAAGTAGAAGAAGGAGAAGGAGAAGGTGTAGTCTGGAGGGTGAATCAGAAGAAGTAGACGAAGGAGAAGGAGAAGGTGAAGTCTGGAGGGTGAATCAGAAGAAGCAGAAGAAGGAGAAGGAGGTGGTGAAGTCTGGAGGGTGAATCAGAAGAAGTAGAAGAAGGAGAAGGAGAAGGTGAAGTCTGGAGGGTGAATCAGAAGAAGCAGAAGAAGGAAAAGGAGTGGGTGAAGTCTGGAGGGTGAATCAGAAGAAGCAGAAGAAGGAGAAGGAGAAGGTGAAGTCTGGAGGGTGAATCAGAAGAAGCAGAAGAAGGAGAAGGAGAAGGTGAAGTCTGGAGGGTGAATCAGAAGAAGCAGAAGAAGTAGAAGGAGAAGGTGAAGTCTGGAGGGTGAATCAGAAGAAGTAGAAGAAGGAGAAGGAGAAGGTGAAGTCTGGAGGGTGAATCAGAAGAAGCAGAAGAAGGAGAAGGAGAAGGTGAAGTCAGGAGGGTGAATCAGAAGAAGCAGAAGAAGGAGAAGGAGAAGGTGAAGTCTGGAGGGTGAATCAGAAGAAGCAGAAGAAGGAGTAGGAGAAGGTGAAGTCTGGAGGGTGAATCAGAAGAAGTAGAAGAAGTAGAAGGAGAAGGTGAAGTCTGGAGGGTGAAGCAGAAGAAGTAGAAGAAGGAGAAGGAGAAGGTGAAGTCAGGAGGGTGAATCAGAAGAAGTAGAAGAAGGAGAAGGAGAAGGTGAAGTCAGGAGGGTGAATCAGAAGAAGCAGAAGAAGGAGAAGGAGAAGGTGAAGTCTGGAGGGTGAATCAGAAGAATCAGAAGAAGGAGAAGGAGAAGGTGAAGTCTGGAGGGTGAATCAGAAGAAGCAGAAGAAAGAGAAGGAGAAGGTGAAGTCTGGAGGGTGAAGCAGAAGACGCAGAAGAAGGAGAAGGTGAAGTCGAAGTCAGGAGGGTGAATCAGAAGAAGTAGAAGAAGGAGAAGGAGAAGGTGAAGTCTGGAGGGTGAATCAGAAGAAGCAGAAGAAGGAGAAGGAGAAGGTGAAGTCAGGAGGGAGAAGCAGAAGAAGTAGAAGAAGGAGAAGGAGAAGGTGAAGTCTGGAGGGTGAATCAGAAGAAGTAGAAGAAGGAGAAGGAGAAGGTGAAGTCTGGAGGGTGAATCAGAAGAAGCAGAAGAAAGAGAAGGAGAAGGTGAAGTCTGGAGGGTGAAGCAGATGAAGCAGAGGAAGGAGAAGGTGAAGGTGAAGTCAGGAGGGTGAATCAGAAGAAGTAGAAGAAGGAGAAGGAGAAGGTGAAGTCTGGAGGGTGAATCAGAAGATGTAGAAGAAGGAGAAGGAGAAGGTGAAGTCTGGAGGGTGAATCAGAAGAAGTAGAAGAAGGAGAAGGTGAAGTCTGGAGGGTGAATCAGAAGAAGTAGAAGAAGGAGAAGGAGAAGGTGAAGTCTGGAGGGTGAATCAGAAGAAGTAGAAGAAGGAGAAGGAGAATGTGAAGTCTGGAGGGTGAATCAGAAGAAGCAGAAGAAGGAGAAGGAGAAGGTGAATTCTGGAGGGTGAATCAGAAGAAGTAGAAGAAGGAGAAGGAGCAGGTGTAGTCTGGAGGGTGAATCAGAAGAAGCAGAAGAAGGAGAAGGAGAAGGTGAAGTCTGGAGGGTGAATCAGAAGAAGCAGAAGAAGGAGAAGGAGAAGGTGAAGTCTGGAGGGTGAATCAGAAGAAGCAGAAGAAGTAGAAGGAGAAGGTGAAGTCTGGAGGGTGAATCAGAAGAAGTAGAAGAAGGAGAAGGAGAAGGTGAAGTCTGGAGGGTGAATCAGAAGAAGCAGAAGAAGGAGAAGGAGAAGGTGAAGTCAGGAGGGTGAATCAGAAGAAGCAGAAGAAGGAGAAGGAGAAGGTGAAGTCTGGAGGGTGAATCAGAAGAAGCAGAATAAGGAGAAGGAGAAGGTGAAGTCTGGAGGGTGAATCAGAAGAAGCAGAAGAAGGAGTAGGAGAAGGTGAAGTCTGGAGGGTGAATCAGAAGAAGTAGAAGAAGTAGAAGGAGAAGGTGAAGTCTGGAGGGTGAAGCAGAAGAAGTAGAAGAAGGGGAAGGAGAAGGTGAAGTCAGGAGGGTGAATCAGAAGAAGTAGAAGAAGGAGAAGGAGAAGGTGAAGTCAGGAGGGTGAATCAGAAGAAGCAGAAGAAAGAGAAGGAGAAGGTGAAGTCTGGAGGGTGAAGCAGAAGAAGCAGAAGAAGGAGAAGGTGAAGTTGAAGTCAGGAGGGTGAATCAGAAGAAGTAGAAGAAGGAGAAGGAGAAGGTGAAGTCTGGAGGGTGAATCAGAAGAAGCAGAAGAAGGAGAAGGAGAAGGTGAAGTCAGGAGGGAGAAGCAGAAGAAGTAGAAGAAGGAGAAGGAGAAGGTGAAGTCTGGAGGGTGAATCAGAAGAAGTAGAAGAAGGAGAAGGAGAAGGTGAAGTCTGGAGGGTGAATCAGAAGAAGTAGAAGAAGGAGAAGGAGAAGGTGAAGTCTGGAGGGTGAATCAGAAGAAGCAGAAGAAGGAGAAGGAGAAGGTGAAGTCTGGAGGGTGAATCAGAAGAAGTAGAAGAAGGAGAAGGAGAAGGTGTCGTCTGGAGGGTGAATCAGAAGAAGTAGACGAAGGAGAAGGAGAAGGTGAAATCTGGAGGGTGAATCAGAAGAAGCAGAAGAAGGAGAAGGAGAAGGTGAAGACTGGAGGGTGAATCAGAAGAAGTAGAAGAAGGAGAAGGAGAAGGTGAAGTCTGGAGGGTGAATCAGAAGAAGCAGAAGAAGGAGAAGGAGAAGGTGAAGTCTGTAGGGTGAATCAGAAGAAGCAGAAGAAGGAGAAGGAGAAGGTGAAGTCTGGAGGGTGAATCAGAAGAAGAAGAAGAAGGAGAAGGAGAAGGTGAAGTCTGGAGGGTGAATCAGAAGAAGTAGAAGAAGGAGAAGGAGAAGGTGAAGTCTGGAGGGTGAATCAGAAGAAGTAGAAGAAGGAGAAGGAGAAGGTGAAGTCTGGAGGGTGAATCAGAAGAAGTAGAAGAAGGAGAAGGAGAAGGTGAAGTCTGGAGGGTGAATCAGAGGAAGCAGAAGAAGGAGTAGGAGAAGGTGAAGTCTGGAGGGTGAATCAGAAGAAGTAGAAGAAGGAGAAGGAGAAGGTGAAGTCAGTAGAGTGAAGCAGAAGAAGCAGAAGAAGGAGAAGGAGAAGGTGAAGTCTGGAGGGCGCAGCAGAAGAAGCAGAAGAAGGAGAAGGAGAAGGTGAAGTCTGGAGGGTCAAGCAGAAGAAGTAGAAGAAGGAGAAGGAGAAGGTGTAGTCTGGAGGGTGAATCAGAAGAAGTAGACGAAGGAGAAGGAGAAGGTGAAGTCTGGAGGGTGAATCAGAAGAAGCAGAAGAAGGAGAAGGAGGTGGTGAAGTCTGGAGGGTGAATCAGAAGAAGTAGAAGAAGGAGAAGGAGAAGGTGAAGTCTGGAGGGTGAATCAGAAGAAGCAGAAGAAGGAAAAGGAGAAGATGAAGTCTGGAGGGTGAATCAGAAGAAGCAGAAGAAGGAGAAGGAGAAGGTGAAGTCTGGAGGGTGAATCAGAAGAAGCAGAAGAAGGAGAAGGAGAAGGTGAAGTCTGGAGGGTGAACCAGAAGAAGCAGAAGAAGTAGAAGGAGAAGGTGAAGTCTGGAGGGTGAATCAGAAGAAGTAGAAGAAGGAGAAGGAGAAGGTGAAGTCTGGAGGGTGAATCAGAAGAAGCAGAAGAAGGAGAAGGAGAAGGTGAAGTCAGGAGGGTGAATCAGAAGAAGCAGAAGAAGGAGAAGGAGAAGGTGAAGTCTGGAGGGTGAATCAGAAGAAGCAGAATAAGGAGAAGGAGAAGGTGAAGTCTGGAGGGTGAATCAGAAGAAGCAGAAGAAGGAGTAGGAGAAGGTGAAGTCTGGAGGGTGAATCAGAAGAAGTAGAAGAAGTAGAAGGAGAAGGTGAAGTCTGGAGGGTGAAGCAGAAGAAGTAGAAGAAGGAGAAGGAGAAGGTGAAGTCAGGAGGGTGAATCAGAAGAAGTAGAAGAAGGAGAAGGAGAAGGTGAAGTCAGGAGGGTGAATCAGAAGAAGCAGAAGAAGGAGAAGGAGAAGGTGAAGTCTGGAGGGTGAATCAGAAGAATCAGAAGAAGGAGAAGGAGAAGGTGAAGTCTGGAGGGTGAATCAGAAGAAGCAGAAGAAAGAGAAGGAGAAGGTGAAGTCTGGAGGGTGAAGCAGAAGAAGCAGAAGAAGGAGAAGGTGAAGTTGAAGTCAGGAGGGTGAATCAGAAGAAGTAGAAGAAGGAGAAGGAGAAGGTGAAGTCTGGAGGGTGAATCAGAAGAAGCAGAAGAAGGAGAAGGAGAAGGTGAAGTCAGGAGGGAGAAGCAGAAGAAGTAGAAGAAGGAGAAGGAGAAGGTGAAGTCTGGAGGGTGAATCAGAAGAAGTAGAAGAAGGAGAAGGAGAAGGTGAAGTCTGGAGGGTGAATCAGAAGAAGTAGAAGAAGGAGAAGGAGAAGGTGAAGTCTGGAGGGTGAATCAGAAGAAGCAGAAGAAGGAGAACGAGAAGGTGAAGTCTGGAGGGTGAATCAGAAGAAGTAGAAGAAGGAGAAGGAGAAGGTGTCGTCTGGAGGGTGAATCAGAAGAAGTAGACGAAGGAGAAGGAGAAGGTGAAATCTGGAGGGTGAATCAGAAGAAGCAGAAGAAGGAGAAGGAGAAGGTGAAGACTGGAGGGTGAATCAGAAGAAGTAGAAGAAGGAGTAGGAGAAGGTGAAGTCTGGAGGGTGAATCAGAAGAAGCAGAAGAAGGAGAAGGAGAAGGTGAAGTCTGGAGGGTGAATCAGAAGAAGCAGAAGAAGGAGAAGGAGAAGGTGAAGTCTGGAGGGTGAATCAGAAGAAGCAGAAGAAGGAGAAGGAGAAGGTGAAGTCTGGAGGGTGAATCAGAAGAAGTAGAAGAAGGAGAAGGAGAAGGTGAAGTCTGGAGGGTGAATCAGAAGAAGTAGAAGAAGGAGAAGGAGAAGGTGAAGTCTGGAGGGTGAATCAGAAGAAGTAGAAGAAGGAGAAGGAGAAGGTGAAGTCTGGAGGGTGAATCAGAGGAAGCAGAAGAAGGAGTAGGAGAAGGTGAAGTCTGGAGGGTGAATCAGAAGAAGTAGAAGAAGGAGAAGGAGAAGGTGAAGTCAGTAGAGTGAAGCAGAAGAAGCAGAAGAAGGAGAAGGAGAAGGTGAAGTCTGGAGGGCGCAGCAGAAGAAGCAGAAGAAGGAGAAGGAGAAGGTGAAGTCTGGAGGGTGAAGCAGAAGAAGCAGAAGAAGGAGAAGTAGAAGGTGAAGTCTGGAGGGTGAATCAGAAGAAGCAGAAGAAAGAGAAGGAGAAGGTGAAGTCTGGAGGGTGAAGCAGAAGAAGCAGAAGAAGGAGAAGGTGAAGATGAAGTCAGGAGGGTGAATCAGAAGAAGTAGAAGAAGGAGAAGGAGAAGGTGAAGTCTGGAGGGTGAATCAGAAGAAGTAGAAGAAGGAGAAGGAGAAGGTGAAGTCTGGAGGGTGAATCAGAAGAAGCAGAAGAAGGAGAAGGAGAAGGTGAAGTCTGGAGGGAGAAGCAGAAGAAGTAGAAGAAGGAGAAGGAGAAGGTGAAGTCTGGAGGGTGTATCAGAAGAAGTAGAAGAAGGAGAAGGAGAAGGTGAAGTCTGGAGGGTGAATCAGAAGAAGTAGAAGAAGGAGAAGGAGAAGGTGAAGTCTGGAGGGTGAATCAGAAGAAGCAGAAGAAGGAGAAGGAGAAGGTGAAGTCTGGAGGGTGAATCAGAAGAAGTAGAAGAAGGAGAAGGAGAAGGTGTAGTCTGGAGGGTGAATCAGAAGAAGTAGACGAAGGAGAAGAAGAAGGTGAAATCTGGAGGGTGAATCAGAAGAAGCAGAAGAAGGAGAAGGAGAAGGTGAAGACTGGAGGGTGAAACAGAAGAAGTGGAAGAAGGAGAAGGAGAAGGTGAAGTCTGGAGGGTGAATCAGAAGAAGCAGAAGAAGGAGAAGGAGAAGGTGAAGTCTGGAGGGTGAATCAGAAGAAGCAGAAGAAGGAGAAGGAGAAGGTGAAGTCTGGATGGTGAATCAGAAGAAGCAGAAGAAGGAGAAGGAGAAGGTGAAGTCTGGAGGGTGAATCAGAAGAAGCAGAAGAAGTAGAAGGAGAAGGTGAAGTCTGGAGGGTGAATCAGAAGAAGTAGAAGAAGGAGAAGGAGAAGGTGAAGTCTGGAGGGTGAATCAGAAGAAGCAGAAGAAGGAGAAGCAGAAGGTGAAGTCTGGAGGGTGAATCAGAAGAAGTAGAAGAAGGAGAAGGAGAAGGTGAAGTCTGGAGGGTGAATCAGAAGAAGCAGAAGAAGGAGAAGGAGAAGGTGAAGTCAGGAGGGTGAATCAGAAGAAGCAGAAGAAGGAGAAGGAGAAGGTGAAGTCTGGAGGGTGAATCAGAAGAAGCAGAAGAAGGAGTAGGGGAAGGTGAAGTCTGGAGGGTGAATCAGAAGAAGTAGAAGAAGGAGAAGGAGAAGGTGAAGTCTGGAGGGTGAAGCAGAAGATGTAGAAGAAGGAGAAGGAGAAGGTGAAGTCTGGAGGGTGAATCAGAAGAAGCAGAAGAAGGAGAAGGAGAAGGTGAAGTCTGGAGGGAGAAGCAGAAGAAGTAGAAGAAGGAGAAGGTGAAGTCTGGAGGGTGAATCAGAAGAAGTAGAAGAAGGAGAAGGAGAAGGTGAAGTCTGGAGGGTGAATCAGAAGAAGTAGAAGAAGGAGAAGGAGAATGTGAAGTCTGGAGGGTGAATCAGAAGAAGCAGAAGAAGGAGAAGGAGAAGGTGAAGTCTGGAGGGTGAATCAGAAGAAGTAGAAGAAGGAGAAGGAGAAGGTGTAGTCTGGAGGGTGAATCAGAAGAAGTAGACGAAGGAGAAGGAGAAGGTGAAGTCTGGAGGGTGAATCAGAAGAAGCAGAAGAAGGAGAAGGAGGTGGTGAAGTCTGGAGGGTGAATCAGAAGAAGTAGAAGAAGGAGAAGGAGAAGGTGAAGTCTGGAGGGTGAATCAGAAGAAGCAGAAGAAGGAAAAGGAGTGGGTGAAGTCTGGAGGGTGAATCAGAAGAAGCAGAAGAAGGAGAAGGAGAAGGTGAAGTCTGGAGGGTGAATCAGAAGAAGCAGAAGAAGGAGAAGGAGAAGGTGAAGTCTGGAGGGTGAATCAGAAGAAGCAGAAGAAGTAGAAGGAGAAGGTGAAGTCTGGAGGGTGAATCAGAAGAAGTAGAAGAAGGAGAAGGAGAAGGTGAAGTCTGGAGGGTGAATCAGAAGAAGCAGAAGAAGGAGAAGGAGAAGGTGAAGTCAGGAGGGTGAATCAGAAGAAGCAGAAGAAGGAGAAGGAGAAGGTGAAGTCTGGAGGGTGAATCAGAAGAAGCAGAAGAAGGAGTAGGAGAAGGTGAAGTCTGGAGGGTGAATCAGAAGAAGTAGAAGAAGTAGAAGGAGAAGGTGAAGTCTGGAGGGTGAAGCAGAAGAAGTAGAAGAAGGAGAAGGAGAAGGTGAAGTCAGGAGGGTGAATCAGAAGAAGTAGAAGAAGGAGAAGGAGAAGGTGAAGTCAGGAGGGTGAATCAGAAGAAGCAGAAGAAGGAGAAGGAGAAGGTGAAGTCTGGAGGGTGAATCAGAAGAATCAGAAGAAGGAGAAGGAGAAGGTGAAGTCTGGAGGGTGAATCAGAAGAAGCAGAAGAAAGAGAAGGAGAAGGTGAAGTCTGGAGGGTGAAGCAGAAGACGCAGAAGAAGGAGAAGGTGAAGTTGAAGTCAGGAGGGTGAATCAGAAGAAGTAGAAGAAGGAGAAGGAGAAGGTGAAGTCTGGAGGGTGAATCAGAAGAAGCAGAAGAAGGAGAAGGAGAAGGTGAAGTCAGGAGGGAGAAGCAGAAGAAGTAGAAGAAGGAGAAGGAGAAGGTGAAGTCTGGAGGGTGAATCAGAAGAAGTAGAAGAAGGAGAAGGAGAAGGTGAAGTCTGGAGGGTGAATCAGAAGAAGCAGAAGAAAGAGAAGGAGAAGGTGAAGTCTGGAGGGTGAAGCAGATGAAGCAGAGGAAGGAGAAGGTGAAGGTGAAGTCAGGAGGGTGAATCAGAAGAAGTAGAAGAAGGAGAAGGAGAAGGTGAAGTCTGGAGGGTGAATCAGAAGATGTAGAAGAAGGAGAAGGAGAAGGTGAAGTCTGGAGGGTGAATCAGAAGAAGTAGAAGAAGGAGAAGGTGAAGTCTGGAGGGTGAATCAGAAGAAGTAGAAGAAGGAGAAGGAGAAGGTGAAGTCTGGAGGGTGAATCAGAAGAAGTAGAAGAAGGAGAAGGAGAATGTGAAGTCTGGAGGGTGAATCAGAAGAAGCAGAAGAAGGAGAAGGAGAGGGTGAATTCTGGAGGGTGAATCAGAAGAAGTAGAAGAAGGAGAAGGAGAAGGTGTAGTCTGGAGGGTGAATCAGAAGAAGTAGACGAAGGAGAAGGAGAAGGTGAAGTCTGGAGGGTGAATCAGAAGAAGCAGAAGAAGGAGAAGGAGGTGGTGAAGTCTGGAGGGTGAATCAGAAGAAGTAGAAGAAGGAGAAGGAGAAGGTGAAGTCTGGAGGGTGAATCAGAAGAAGCAGAAGAAGGAAAAGGAGAAGATGAAGTCTGGAGGGTGAATCAGAAGAAGCAGAAGAAGGAGAAGGAGAAGGTGAAGTCTGGAGGGTGAATCAGAAGAAGCAGAAGAAGGAGAAGGAGAAGGTGAAGTCTGGAGGTTGAATCAGAAGAAGCAGAAGAAGTAGAAGGAGAAGGTGAAGTCTGGAGGGTGAATCAGAAGAAGTAGAAGAAGGAGAAGGAGAAGGTGAAGTCTGGAGGGTGAATCAGAAGAAGCAGAAGAAGGAGAAGGAGAAGGTGAAGTCAGGAGGGTGAATCAGAAGAAGCAGAAGAAGGAGAAGGAGAAGGTGAAGTCTGGAGGGTGAATCAGAAGAAGCAGAATAAGGAGAAGGAGAAGGTGAAGTCTGGAGGGTGAATCAGAAGAAGCAGAAGAAGAAGTAGGAGAAGGTGAAGTCTGGAGGGTGAATCAGAAGAAGTAGAAGAAGTAGAAGGAGAAGGTGAAGTCTGGAGGGTGAAGCAGAAGAAGTAGAAGAAGGGGAAGGAGAAGGTGAAGTCAGGAGGGTGAATCAGAAGAAGTAGAAGAAGGAGAAGGAGAAGGTGAAGTCAGGAGGGTGAATCAGAAGAAGCAGAAGAAGGAGAAGGAGAAGGTGAAGTCTGGAGGGTGAATCAGAGAATCAGAAGAAGGAGAAGGAGAAGGTGAAGTCTGGAGGGTGAATCAGAAGAAGCAGAAGAAAGAGAAGGAGAAGGTGAAGTCTGGAGGGTGAAGCAGAAGAAGCAGAAGAAGGAGAAGGTGAAGTTGAAGTCAGGAGGGTGAATCAGAAGAAGTAGAAGAAGGAGAAGGAGAAGGTGAAGTCTGGAGGGTGAATCAGAAGAAGCAGAAGAAGGAGAAGGAGAAGGTGAAGTCAGGAGGGAGAAGCAGAAGAAGTAGAAGAAGGAGAAGGAGAAGGTGAAGTCTGGAGGGTGAATCAGAAGAAGTAGAAGAAGGAGAAGGAGAAGGTGAAGTCTGGAGGGTGAATCAGAAGAAGTAGAAGAAGGAGAAGGAGAAGGTGAAGTCTGGAGGGTGAATCAGAAGAAGCAGAAGAAGGAGAAGGAGAAGGTGAAGTCTGGAGGGTGAATCAGAAGAAGTAGAAGAAGGAGAAGGAGAAGGTGTCGTCTGGAGGGTGAATCAGAAGAAGTAGACGAAGGAGAAGGAGAAGGTGAAATCTGGAGGGTGAATCAGAAGAAGCAGAAGAAGGAGAAGGAGAAGGTGAAGACTGGAGGGTGAATCAGAAGAAGTAGAAGAAGGAGAAGGAGAAGGTGAAGTCTGGAGGGTGAATCAGAAGAAGCAGAAGAAGGAGAAGGAGAAGGTGAAGTCTGTAGGGTGAATCAGAAGAAGCAGAAGAAGGAGAAGGAGAAGGTGAAGTCTGGAGGGTGAATCAGAAGAAGCAGAAGAAGGAGAAGGAGAAGGTGAAGTCTGGAGGGTGAATCAGAAGAAGTAGAAGAAGGAGAAGGAGAAGGTGAAGTCTGGAGGGTGAATCAGAAGAAGTAGAAGAAGGAGAAGGAGAAGGTGAAGTCTGGAGGGTGAATCAGAAGAAGTAGAAGAAGGAGAAGGAGAAGGTGAAGTCTGGAGGGTGAATCAGAGGAAGCAGAAGAAGGAGTAGGAGAAGGTGAAGTCTGGAGGGTGAATCAGAAGAAGTAGAAGAAGGAGAAGGAGAAGGTGAAGTCAGTAGAGTGAAGCAGAAGAAGCAGAAGAAGGAGAAGGAGAAGGTGAAGTCTGGAGGGCGCAGCAGAAGAAGCAGAAGAAGGAGAAGGAGAAGGTGAAGTCTGGAGGGTGAAGCAGAAGAAGTAGAAGAAGGAGAAGGAGAAGGTGTAGTCTGGAGGGTGAATCAGAAGAAGTAGACGAAGGAGAAGGAGAAGGTGAAGTCTGGAGGGTGAATCAGAAGAAGCAGAAGAAGGAGAAGGAGGTGGTGAAGTCTGGAGGGTGAATCAGAAGAAGTAGAAGAAGGAGAAGGAGAAGGTGAAGTCTGGAGGGTGAATCAGAAGAAGCAGAAGAAGGAAAAGGAGAAGATGAAGTCTGGAGGGTGAATCAGAAGAAGCAGAAGAAGGAGAAGGAGAAGGTGAAGTCTGGAGGGTGAATCAGAAGAAGCAGAAGAAGGAGAAGGAGAAGGTGAAGTCTGGAGGGTGAATCAGAAGAAGCAGAAGAAGTAGAAGGAGAAGGTGAAGTCTGGAGGGTGAATCAGAAGAAGTAGAAGAAGGAGAAGGAGAAGGTGAAGTCTGGAGGGTGAATCAGAAGAAGCAGAAGAAGGAGAAGGAGAAGGTGAAGTCAGGAGGGTGAATCAGAAGAAGCAGAAGAAGGAGAAGGAGAAGGTGAAGTCTGGAGGGTGAATCAGAAGAAGCAGAATAAGGAGAAGGAGAAGGTGAAGTCTGGAGGGTGAATCAGAAGAAGCAGAAGAAGGAGTAGGAGAAGGTGAAGTCTGGAGGGTGAATCAGAAGAAGTAGAAGAAGTAGAAGGAGAAGGTGAAGTCTGGAGGGTGAAGCAGAAGAAGTAGAAGAAGGAGAAGGAGAAGGTGAAGTCAGGAGGGTGAATCAGAAGAAGTAGAAGAAGGAGAAGGAGAAGGTGAAGTCAGGAGGGTGAATCAGAAGAAGCAGAAGAAGGAGAAGGAGAAGGTGAAGTCTGGAGGGTGAATCAGAAGAATCAGAAGAAGGAGAAGGAGAAGGTGAAGTCTGGAGGGTGAATCAGAAGAAGCAGAAGAAAGAGAAGGAGAAGGTGAAGTCTGGAGGGTGAAGCAGAAGAAGCAGAAGAAGGAGAAGGTGAAGTTGAAGTCAGGAGGGTGAATCAGAAGAAGTAGAAGAAGGAGAAGGAGAAGGTGAAGTCTGGAGGGTGAATCAGAAGAAGCAGAAGAAGGAGAAGGAGAAGGTGAAGTCAGGAGGGAGAAGCAGAAGAAGTAGAAGAAGGAGAAGGAGAAGGTGAAGTCTGGAGGGTGAATCAGAAGAAGTAGAAGAAGGAGAAGGAGAAGGTGAAGTCTGGAGGGTGAATCAGAAGAAGTAGAAGAAGGAGAAGGAGAAGGTGAAGTCTGGAGGGTGAATCAGAAGAAGCAGAAGAAGGAGAAGGAGAAGGTGAAGTCTGGAGGGTGAATCAGAAGAAGTAGAAGAAGGAGAAGGAGAAGGTGTCGTCTGGAGGGTGAATCAGAAGAAGTAGACGAAGGAGAAGGAGAAGGTGAAATCTGGAGGGTGAATCAGAAGAAGCAGAAGAAGGAGAAGGAGAAGGTGAAGACTGGAGGGTGAATCAGAAGAAGTAGAAGAAGGAGAAGGAGAAGGTGAAGTCTGGAGGGTGAATCAGAAGAAGCAGAAGAAGGAGAAGGAGAAGGTGAAGTCTGGAGGGTGAATCAGAAGAAGCAGAAGAAGGAGAAGGAGAAGGTGAAGTCTGGAGGGTGAATCAGAAGAAGCAGAAGAAGGAGAAGGAGAAGGTGAAGTCTGGAGGGTGAATCAGAAGAAGTAGAAGAAGGAGAAGGAGAAGGTGAAGTCTGGAGGGTGAATCAGAAGAAGTAGAAGAAGGAGAAGGAGAAGGTGAAGTCTGGAGGGTGAATCAGAAGAAGTAGAAGAAGGAGAAGGAGAAGGTGAAGTCTGGAGGGTGAATCAGAGGAAGCAGAAGAAGGAGTAGGAGAAGGTGAAGTCTGGAGGGTGAATCAGAAGAAGTAGAAGAAGGAGAAGGAGAAGGTGAAGTCAGTAGAGTGAAGCAGAAGAAGCAGAAGAAGGAGAAGGAGAAGGTGAAGTCTGGAGGGCGCAGCAGAAGAAGCAGAAGAAGGAGAAGGAGAAGGTGAAGTCTGGAGGGTGAAGCAGAAGAAGCAGAAGAAGGAGAAGGAGAAGGTGAAGTCTGGAGGGTGAATCTGAAGAAGTAGAAGAAGGAGAAGGAGAAGATGAAGTCAGGAGGGTGAAGCAGAAGAAGCAGAAGAAGGAGAAGGAGAAGGTGAAGTCTGGAGGGTGAAGCAGAAGAAGCAGAAGAAGGAGAAGGAGAAGGTGAAGTCTGGAGGGTGAAGCAGAAGAAGCAGAAGAAGGAGAAGGAGAAGGTGAAGTAAGGAGGGTGAATCAGAAGAAGTAGAAGAAGGAGAAGGAGAAGGTGAAGTCTGGAGGGTGAATCAGAAGACGTAGAAGAAGGAGAAGGAGAAGGTGAAGTCTGGAGGGTGAATCAGAAGAAGTAGAAGAAGGAGAAGGAGAAGGTGAAGTCTGGAGGGTGAATCAGAAGAAGCAGAAGAAGGAGAAGGAGAAGGTGAAGTCTGGAGGGAGAAGCAGAAGAAGTAGAAGAAGGAGAAGGAGAAGTTGAAGTCTGGAGGGTGAATCAGAAGAAGTAGAAGAAGGAGAAGGAGAAGGTTAAGTCTGGAGGGTCAATCAGAAGAAGTAGAAGAAGGAGAAGGAGAAGGTGAAGTCTGGAGGGTGAATCAGAAGAAGCAGAAGAAGGAGAAGGAGAAGATGAAGTCTGGAGGGTGAATCAGAAGAAGTAGAAGAAGGAGAAGGAGAAGGTGTAGTCTGGACGGTGAATCAGAAGAAGTAGACGAAGGAGAAGGAGAAGGTGAAGTCTGCAGGGTGAATCAGAAGAAGCAGAAGAAGGAGAAGGAGAAGGTGAAGTCTGGAGGGTGAATCAGAAGAAGTAGAAGAAGGAGAAGGAGAAGGTGAAGTCTGGAGGGTGAATCAGAAGAAGAAGGAGAAGGTGAAGTCTGGAGGGTGAATCAGAAGAAGCAGAAGAAGGAGAAGGAGAAGGTGAAGTCTGGAGGGTGAATCAGAAGAAGCAGAATAAGGAGAAGGAGAAGGTGAAGTCTGGAGGGTGAATCAGAAGAAGCAGAAGAAGGAGAAGGAGAAGGTGAAGTCTGGAGGGAGAATCAGAAGAAGTAGAAGAAGGAGAAGGAGAAGGTGAAGTCTGGAGGGTGAATCAGAAGAAGTAGAAGAAGGAGAAGGAGAAGGTGAAGTCAGGAGTGTGAAGCAGAAGAAGCAGAAGAAGGAGAAGGAGAAGGTGAAGTCTGGAGGGTGAAGCAGAAGAAGCAGAAGAAGGAGAAGGAGAAGGTGAAGTCTGGAGGGCGAAGCAGAAGAAGCATAAGAAGGAGAAGGAGAAGGTGAAGTTTGGAGGGTGAAGCAGAAGAAGCAGAAGAAGGAGAAGGAGAAGGTGAAGTCTGGAGGGTGAATCAGAAGAAGTAGAAGAAGGAGAAGGAGAAGGTGAAGTCAGGAGGGTGAAGCAGAAGAAGCAGAAGAAGGAGAAGGAGAAGGTGAAGTCTGGAGGGTGAAGCAGAAGAAGCAGAAGAGGGAGAAGGAGAAGGTGAAGTTTGGAGGGTGAAGCAGAAGAAGCAGAAGAAGGATAAGGAGAAGGTGAAGTCAGGAGGGTGAATCAGAAGAAGTAGAAGAAGGAGAAGGAGAAGGTGAAGTCTGGAGCGTGAATCAGAAGATGTAGAAGAAGGAGAAGGAGAAGGTGAAGTCTGGAGGGTCAATCAGAAGAAGTAGAAGAAGGAGAAGGAGAAGGTGAAGTCTGGAGGGTGAATCGTAAGAAGCAGAAGAAGGAGAAGGAGAAGGTGAAGTCTGGAGGGTGAATCAGAAGAAGTAGAAGAAGGAGAAGGAGAAGGTGTAGTCTGGACGGTGAATCAGAAGAAGTAGACGAAGGAGAAGGAGAAGGTGAAGTCTGCAGGGTGAATCAGAAGAAGCAGAAGAAGGAGAAGGAGAAGGTGAAGTCTGGAGGGTGAATCAGAAGAAGTAGAAGAAGGAGAAGGAGAAGTTGAAGTCTGGAGGGTGAAGCAGAAGAAGCAGAAGAAGGAGAAGGTGAAGGTGAAGTCAGGAGGGTGAATCAGAAGAAGTAGAAGAAGGAGAAGGAGAAGGTGAAGTCTGGAGGGTGAATCAGAAGAAGTAGAAGAAGGAGAAGGAGAAGGTGAAGTCTGGAGGGTGAATCAGAAGAAGCAGAAGAAGGAGAAGGAGAAGGTGAAGTCAGGAGGGAGAAGCAGAAGAAGTAGAAGAAGGAGAAGGAGAAGGTGAAGTCTGGAGGGTGAATCAGAAGAAGTAGAAGAAGGAGAAGGAGAAGGTGAAGTCTGGAGGGTGAATCAGAAGAAGTACAAGAAGGAGAAGGAGAAGGTGAAGTCTGGAGGGTGAATCAGAAGAAGCAGAAGAAGGAGAAGGAGAAGGTGAAGTCTGGAGGGTGAATCAGAAGAAGTAGAAGAAGGAGAAGGAGAAGGTGTAGTCTGGAGGGTGAATCAGAAGAAGTAGACGAAGGAGAAGGAGAAGGTGAAATCTGGAGGGTGAATCAGAAGAAGCAGAAGAAGGAGAAGGAGAAGGTGAAGACTGGAGGGTGAATCAGAAGAAGTAGAAGAAGGAGAAGGAGAAGGTGAAGTCTGGAGGGTGAATCAGAAGAAGCAGAAGAAGGAGAAGGAGAAGGTGAAGTCTGGAGGGTGAATCAGAAGAAGCAGAAGAAGGAGAAGGAGAAGGTGAAGTCTGGAGGGTGAATCAGAAGAAGCAGAAGAAGGAGAAGGAGAAGGTGAAGTCTGGAGGGTGAATCAGAAGAAGCAGAAGAAGTAGAAGGAGAAGGTGAAGTCTGGAGGGTGAATCAGAAGAAGTAGAAGAAGGAGAAGGAGAAGGTGAAGCCTGGAGGGTGAATCAGAAGAAGCAGAAGAAGTAGAAGGAGAAGGTGAAGTCTGGAGGGTGAATCAGAAGAAGTAGAAGAAGGAGAAGGAGAAGTTGAAGTCTGGAGGGTGAATCAGAAGAAGCAGAAGAAGGAGAAGGAGAAGGTGAAGTCAGGAGGGTGAATCAGTAGAAGCAGAAGAAGGAGAAGGAGAAGGTGAAGTCTGGAGGGTGAATCAGAAGAAGCAGAATAAGGAGAAGGAGAAGGTGAAGTCTGGAGGGCGAATCAGAAGAAGCAGAAGAAGGAGTAGGAGAAGGTGAAGTCTGGAGGGTGAATCAGAAGAAGTAGAAGAAGGAGAAGGAGAAGGTGAAGTCTGGAGGGTGAAGCTGAAGAAGTAGAAGAAGGAGAAGGAGAAGGTGAAGTCAGGAGGGTGAATCAGAAGAAGTAGAAGAAGGAGAAGGAGAAGGTGAAGTCAGGAGGGTGAATCAGAAGAAGCAGAGGAAGGAGAAGGAGAAGGTGAAGTCTGGAGGGTGAATCAGAAGAATCAGAAGAAGGAGAAGGAGAAGGTGAAGTCTGGAGGGTGAATCAGAAGAAGCAGAAGAAAGAGAAGGAGAAGGTGAAGTCTGGACGGTGAAGCAGATGAAGCAGAAGAAGGAGAAGGTGAAGGTGAAGTCAGGAAGGTGAATCAGAAGAAGTAGAAGAAGGAGAAGGAGAAGGTGAAGTCTGGAGGGTGAATCAGAAGATGTAGAAGAAGGAGAAGGAGAAGGTGAAGTCTGGAGGGTGAATCAGAAGAAGCAGAAGAAGGAGAAGGAGAAGGTGAAGTCTGGAGGGAGCAGCAGAAGAAGTAGAAGAAGGAGAAGGAGAAGGTGAAGTCTGGAGGGTGAATCAGAAGAAGTAGAAGAAGGAGAAGGAGAAGGTGAAGTCTGGAGGGTGAATCAGAAGAAGTAGAAGAAGGAGAAGGAGAAGGTGAAGTCTGGAGGGTGAATCAGAAGAAGCAGAAGAAGGAGAAGGAGAAGGTGAAGTCTGGAGGGTGAATCAGAAGAAGTAGAAGAAGGAGAAGGAGAAGGTGTAGTCTGGAGGGTGAATCAGAAGAAGTAGACGAAGGAGAAGGAGAAGGTGAAGTCTGGAGGGTGAATCAGAAGAAGCAGAAGAAGGAGAAGGAGGAGGTGAAGTCTGGAGGGTGAATCAGAAGAAGTAGAAGAAGGAGAAGGAGAAGGTGAAGTGTGGAGTGTGAATCAGAAGAAGCAGAAGAAGGAGAAGGAGAAGGTGAAGTCTGGAGGGTGAATCAGAAGAAGCAGAAGAAGGAGAAGGAGAAGGTGAAGTCTGGATGGTGAATCAGAAGAAGCAGAAGAAGGAGAAGGAGAAGGTGAAGTCTGGAGGGTGAATCAGAAGAAGCAGAAGAAGTAGAAGGAGACGGTGAAGTCTGGAGGGTGAATCAGAAGAAGTTGAAGAATGAGAAGGAGAAGGTGAAGTCTGGAGGGTGAATCAGAAGAAGCAGAAGAAGTAGAAGGAGAAGGTGAAGTCAGGAGGGTGAATCAGAAGAAGCAGAAGAAGGAGAAGGAGAAGGTGAAGTCAGGAGGGTGAATCAGAAGAAGCAGAAGAAGGAGAAGTAGAAGGTGAAGTCTGGAGGGTGAATCAGATGAAGCAGAATAAGGAGAAGGCGAAGGTAAAGTCTGGAGGGTGAATCAGAAGAAGCAGAAGAAGGAGTAGGAGAAGGTGAAGTCTGGAGGGTGAATCAGAAGAAGGAGAAGAAGGAGAAGGAGAAGGTGAAGTCAGGAGGGTGAATCAGAAGAAGCAGAAGAAGGAGAAGGAGAAGGTGAAGTCTGGAGGGTGAATCAGAAGAATCAGAAGAAGGAGAAGGAGAAGGTGAAGTCTGGAGGGTGAATCAGAAGAAGCAGAAGAAAGGGAAGGAGAAGGTGAAGTCTGGAGGGTGAAGCAGAAGAAGCAGAAGAGGGAGAAGGTGAAGGTGAAGTCAGGAGGGTGAATCGGAAGAAGTAGAAGAAGGAGAAGGAGGAGGTGAAGTCTGGAGGGTGAATCAAAAGAAGTAGAAGAAGGAGAAGGAGAAGGTGAAGTCCAGAGGGTGAATCAGAAGAAGCAGAAGAAGGAGAAGGAGAAGGTGAAGTCTGGAGGGAGAAGCAGAAGAAGTAGAAGAAGGAGAAGGAGAAGGTGAAGTCTGGAGGGTGAATCAGAAGAAGGAGAAGAAGGAGAAGGAGAAGGTGAAGTCTGGAGGGTGAATCAGAAGAAGCAGAAGAAGGAGAAGGAGAAGGTGAAGTCTGGAGGGTGAATCAGAAGCAGTAGAAGAAGGAGAAGGAGAAGGTGTAGTCTGGAGGGTGAATCAGAAGAATCAGAAGAAGGAGAAGGAGAAGGTGAAGTCTGGAGGGTGAATCAGAAGAAGCAGAAGAAAGGGAAGGAGAAGGTGAAGTCTGGAGGGTGAAGCAGAAGAAGCAGAAGAGGGAGAAGGTGAAGGTGAAGTCAGGAGGGTGAATCGGAAGAAGTAGAAGAAGGAGAAGGAGGAGGTGAAGTCTGGAGGGTGAATCAAAAGAAGTAGAAGAAGGAGAAGGAGAAGGTGAAGTCCAGAGGGTGAATCAGAAGAAGCAGAAGAAGGAGAAGGAGAAGGTGAAGTCTGGAGGGAGAAGCAGAAGAAGTAGAAGAAGGAGAAGGAGAAGGTGAAGTCTGGAGGGTGAATCAGAAGAAGGAGAAGAAGGAGAAGGAGAAGGTGAAGTCTGGAGGGTGAATCAGAAGAAGCAGAAGAAGGAGAAGGAGAAGGTGAAGTCTGGAGGGTGAATCAGAAGCAGTAGAAGAAGGAGAAGGAGAAGGTGTAGTCTGGAGGGTGAATCAGAAGAAGTAGACGAAGGAGAAGGAGAAGGTGAAGTCTGGAGGGTGAATCAGAAGAAGCAGAAGAAGGAGAAGGAGGAGGTGAAGTCTGGAGGGTGAATCAGAAGAAGTAGAAGAAGGAGAAGGAGAAGGTGAAGTCTGGAGGGTGAATCAGAAGAAGCAGAAGAAGGAGAAGGAGAAGGTGAAGTCTGGAGGGTGAATCAGAAGAAGCAGAAGAAGGAGAAGGAGAAGATGAAGTCTGGAGGGTGAATCGGAAGAAGCAGAAGAAGGAGAAGGAGAAGGTGATGTCTGGAGGGTGAATCAGAAGAAGCAGAAGAAGGAGAAGGAGAAGGTGAAGTCTGGAGGGTGAATCAGAAGAAGCAGAAGAAGGAGAAGGAGAAGGTGACGTCTGGAGGGTGAAGCAGAAGAAGCAGAAGAAGGAGAAGGAGAAGGTGAAGTCTGGAGGGTGAATCAGCAGAAGCAGAATAAGGAGAAGGAGAAGGTGAAGTCTGGAGGGTGAATCAGAAGAAGCAGAAGAAGGAGAAGGAGAAGGTGAAGTCTGGAGGGTGAATCAGAAGAAGTAGAAGAAGGAGAAGGAGAAGTTGAAGTCTGGAGGGTGAATCAGAAGAAGTAGAAGAAGGAGAAGGAGAAGGTGAAGTCAGGAGAGTGAAGCAGAAGAAGCAGAAGAAGGAGAAGGAGAAGGTGAAGTCTGGAGGGTGAAGCAGAAGAAGCAGAAGAAGGAGAAGGAGAAGGTGAAGTCTGGAGGGCGAAGCAGAAGAAGCAGAAGAAGGAGAAGGAGAAGGTGAAGTCTGGAGGGTGAAGCAGAAGAAGCAGAAGAAGGAGAAGGAGAAGGTGAAGTCTGGAGGGTGAATCAGAAGAAGTAGAAGAAGGAGAAGGAGAAGGTGAAGTCTGGAGGGTGAATCAGAAGAAGTAGAAGAAGGAGAAGGAGAAGGTGAAGTCGGGAGGGTGAAGCAGAAGAAGCAGAAGAAGGAGAAGGAGAAGGTGAAGTCTGGAGGGTGAAGCAGAAGAAGCAGAAGAAGGAGAAGGAGAAGGTGAAGTCTGGAGGGTGAAGCAGAAGAAGCAGAAGAAGGAGAAGGAGAAGGTGAAGTAAGGAGGGTGAATCAGAAGAAGTAGAAGAAGGAGAAGGAGAAGGTGAAGTCTGGAGGGTGAATCAGAAGACGTAGAAGAAGGAGAAGGAGAAGGTGAAGTCTGGAGGGTGAATCAGAAGAAGTAGAAGAAGGAGAAGGAGAATGTGAAGTCTGGAGGGTGAATCAGAAGATGCAGAAGAAGGAGAAGGAGAAGGTGAAGTCTGGAGGGAGAAGCAGAAAAGTAGAAGAAGGAGAAGGAGAAGTTGAAGTCTGGAGGGTGAATCAGAAGAAGTAGAAGAAGGAGAAGGAGAAGGTGAAGTCTGGAGGGTGAATCAGAAGAAGCAGACGAAGGAGAAGGAGAAGGTGAAGTCTGCAGGGTGAATCAGAAGAAGCAGAAGAAGGAGAAGGAGAAGGTGAAGTCTGGAGAGTGAATCAGAAGAAGTAGAAGAAGGCGAAGGAGAAGGTGAAGTCTGGAGGGTGAATCAGAAGAAGAAGGAGAAGGTGAAGTCTGGAGGGTGAATCAGAAGAAGCAGAAGAAGGAGAAGGAGAAGGTGAAGTCTGGAGGGTGAATAAGAAGAAGCAGAATAAGGAGAAGGAGAAGGTGAAGTCTGGAGGGTGAATCAGAAGAAGCAGAAGAAGGAGAAGGAGAAGGTGAAGTCTGGAGGGTGAATCAGAAGAAGTAGAAGAAGGAGAAGGAGAAGGTGAAGTCTGGAGGGTGAATCAGAAGAAGTAGAAGATGGAGAACGAGAAGGTGAAGTCAGGAGAGTGAAGCAGAAGAAGCAGAAGAAGGAGAAGGAGAAGGTGAAGTCTGGAGGGTGAATCAGAAGAAGCAGAAGAAGGAGAAGAAGAAGGTGAAGTCTGGAGGGTGAATCAGAAGAAGCAGAAGAAGGAGAAGGAGAAGATGAAGACTGGAGGGTGAATCAGAAGAAGTAGAAGAAGGAGAAGGAGAAGGTGAGGTCTGGAGGGTGAATCAGAAGAAGCAGAAGAAGGAGAAGGAGAAGGTGAAGTCTGGAGGGTGAAGCAGAAGAAACAGAAGAAGGAGAAGGAGAAGGTGAAGACTGAAGGGTGAATCAGAAGAAGTAGAAGAAGGAGAAGGAGAAGGTGAAGTCTGGAGGGTGAATCAGAAGAAGCAGAAGAAGGAGAAGAAGAAGGTGAAGTCTGGAGGGTGAATCAGAAGAAGCAGAAGAAGGAGAAGGAGAAGATGAAGACTGGAGGGTGAATCAGAAGAAGTAGAAGAAGGAGAAGGAGAAGGTGAGGTCTGGAGGGTGAATCAGAAGAAGCAGAAGAAGGAGAAGGAGAAGGTGAAGTCTGGAGGGTGAATCAGAAGAAGCAGAAGAAGGAGAAGGTGAAGTCTGGAGGGTGAATCAGAAGAAGCAAAAGAAGGAGAAGGAGAAGGTGAAGTCAGGAGGGTGAATCAGAAGAAGCAGAAGAAGGAGAAGGAGAAGGTGAAGTTAGGAGGGTGAATCAGAAGAAGCAGAAGAAGGAGAAGGAGCAGGTGAAGTCAGGGGGGTGAAGCAGAAGAAGTAGAAGAAGGAGAAGGAGAAGGTGAAGTCAGGACGGTGAAGCAGAAGAAGTAGAAGAAGGAGAAGGAGAAGGTGAAGTCTGGAGGGCGCAGCAGAAGAAGCAGAAGAAGGAGAAGGAGAAGGTGAAGTCTGGAGGGTGAAGCAGAAGAAGCAGAAGAAGGAGAAGGAGAAGGTAAAGTCTGGAGGGTGAATCAGAAGAAGTAGAAGAAGGAGAAGGAGAAGGTGAAGTCAGTAGAGTGAAGCAGAAGAAGCAGAAGAAGGAGAAGGAGAAGGTGAAGTCTGGAGGGCGCAGCAGAAGAAGCAGAAGAAGGAGAAGGAGAAGGTGAAGTCTGGAGGGTGAAGCAGAAGAAGCAGAAGAAGGAGAAGGAGAAGGTGAAGTCTGGAGGGTGAATCTGAAGAAGTAGAAGAAGGAGAAGGAGAAGATGAAGTCAGGAGGGTGAAGCAGAAGAAGCAGAAGAAGGAGAAGGAGAAGGTGAAGTCTGGAGGGTGAAGCAGAAGAAGCAGAAGAAGGAGAAGGAGAAGGTGAAGTCTGGAGGGTGAAGCAGAAGAAGCAGAAGAAGGAGAAGGAGAAGGTGAAGTAAGGAGGGTGAATCAGAAGAAGTAGAAGAAGGAGAAGGAGTAGGTGAAGTCTGGAGGGTGAATCAGAAGACGTAGAAGAAGGAGAAGGAGAAGGTGAAGTCTGGAGGGTGAATCAGAAGAAGTAGAAGAAGGAGAAGGAGAAGGTGAAGTCTGGAGGGTGAATCAGAAGAAGCAGAAGAAGGAGAAGGAGAAGGTGAAGTCTGGAGGGAGAAGCAGAAGAAGTAGAAGAAGGAGAAGGAGAAGTTGAAGTCTGGAGGGTGAATCAGAAGAAGTAGAAGAAGGAGAAGGAGAAGGTTAAGTCTGGAGGGTCAATCAGAAGAAGTAGAAGAAGGAGAAGGAGAAGGTGAAGTCTGGAGGGTGAATCAGAAGAAGCAGAAGAAGGAGAAGGAGAAGATGAAGTCTGGAGGGTGAATCAGAAGAAGTAGAAGAAGGAGAAGGAGAAGGTGTAGTCTGGACGGTGAATCAGAAGAAGTAGACGAAGGAGAAGGAGAAGGTGAAGTCTGCAGGGTGAATCAGAAGAAGCAGAAGAAGGAGAAGGAGAAGGTGAAGTCTGAAGGGTGAATCAGAAGAAGTAGAAGAAGGAGAAGGAGAAGGTGAAGTCTGGAGGGTGAATCAGAAGAAGAAGGAGAAGGTGAAGTCTGGAGGGTGAATCAGAAGAAGCAGAAGAAGGAGAAGGAGAAGGTGAAGTCTGGAGGGTGAATCAGAAGAAGCAGAATAAGGAGAAGGAGAAGGTGAAGTCTGGAGGGTGAATCAGAAGAAGCAGAAGAAGGAGAAGGAGAAGGTGAAGTCTGGAGGGAGAATCAGAAGAAGTAGAAGAAGGAGAAGGAGAAGGTGAAGTCTGGAGGGTGAATCAGAAGAAGTAGAAGAAGGAGAAGGAGAAGGTGAAGTCAGGAGGGTGAAGCAGAAGAAGCAGAAGAAGGAGAAGGAGAAGGTGAAGTCTGGAGGGTGAAGCAGAAGAAGCAGAAGAAGGAGAAGGAGAAGGTGAAGTCTGGAGGGCGAAGCAGAAGAAGCAGAAGAAGGAGAAGGAGAAGGTGAAGTTTGGAGGGTGAAGCAGAAGAAGCAGAAGAAGGAGAAGGAGAAGGTGAAGTCTGGAGGGTGAATCAGAAGAAGTAGAAGAAGGAGAAGGAGAAGGTGAAGTCAGGAGGGTGAAGCAGAAGAAGCAGAAGAAGGAGAAGGAGAAGGTGAAGTCTGGAGGGTGAAGCAGAAGAAGCAGAAGAAGGAGAAGGAGAAGGTGAAGTTTGGAGGGTGAAGCAGAAGAAGCAGAAGAAGGATAAGGAGAAGGTGAAGTCAGGAGGGTGAATCAGAAGAAGTAGAAGAAGGAGAAGGAGAAGGTGAAGTCTGGAGCGTGAATCAGAAGATGTAGAAGAAGGAGAAGGAGAAGGTGAAGTCTGGAGGGTCAATCAGAAGAAGTAGAAGAAGGAGAAGGAGAAGGTGAAGTCTGGAGGGTGAATCAGAAGAAGCAGAAGAAGGAGAAGGAGAAGGTGAAGTCTGGAGGGTGAATCAGAAGAAGTAGAAGAAGGAGAAGGAGAAGGTGTAGTCTGGACGGTGAATCAGAAGAAGTAGACGAAGGAGAAGGAGAAGGTGAAGTCTGCAGGGTGAATCAGAAGAAGCAGAAGAAGGAGAAGGAGAAGGTGAAGTCTGGAGGGTGAATCAGAAGAAGTAGAAGAAGGAGAAGGAGAAGGTGAAGTCTGGAGGGTGAAGCAGAAGAAGCAGAAGAAGGAGAAGGTGAAGGTGAAGTCAGGAGGGTGAATCAGAAGAAGTAGAAGAAGGAGAAGGAGAAGGTGAAGTCTGGAGGGTGAATCAGAAGAAGTAGAAGAAGGAGAAGGAGAAGGTGAAGTCTGGAGGGTGAATCAGAAGAAGCAGAAGAAGGAGAAGGAGAAGGTGAAGTCAGGAGGGAGAAGCAGAAGAAGTAGAAGAAGGAGAAGGAGAAGGTGAAGTCTGGAGGGTGAATCAGAAGAAGTAGAAGAAGGAGAAGGAGAAGGTGAAGTCTGGAGGGTGAATCAGAAGAAGTACAAGAAGGAGAAGGAGAAGGTGAAGTCTGGAGGGTGAATCAGAAGAAGCAGAAGAAGGAGAAGGAGAAGGTGAAGTCTGGAGGGTGAATCAGAAGAAGTAGAAGAAGGAGAAGGAGAAGGTGTAGTCTGGAGGGTGAATCAGAAGAAGTAGACGAAGGAGAAGGAGAAGGTGAAATCTGGAGGGTGAATCAGAAGAAGCAGAAGAAGGAGAAGGAGAAGGTGAAGACTGGAGGGTGAATCAGAAGAAGTAGAAGAAGGAGAAGGAGAAGGTGAAGTCTGGAGGGTGAATCAGAAGAAGCAGAAGAAGGAGAAGGAGAAGGTGAAGTCTGGAGGGTGAATCAGAAGAAGCAGAAGAAGGAGAAGGAGAAGGTGAAGTCTGGAGGGTGAATCAGAAGAAGCAGAAGAAGGAGAAGGAGAAGGTGAAGTCTGGAGGGTGAAACAGAAGAAGCAGAAGAAGTAGAAGGAGAAGGTGAAGTCTGGAGGGTGAATCAGAAGAAGTAGAAGAAGGAGAAGGAGAAGGTGAAGCCTGGAGGGTGAATCAGAAGAAGCAGAAGAAGTAGAAGGAGAAGGTGAAGTCTGGAGGGTGAATCAGAAGAAGTAGAAGAAGGAGAAGGAGAAGTTGAAGTCTGGAGGGTGAATCAGAAGAAGCAGAAGAAGGAGAAGGAGAAGGTGAAGTCTGGAGGGTGAATCAGAAGAAGCAGAATAAGGAGAAGGAGAAGGTGAAGTCTGGAGGGCGAATCAGAAGAAGCAGAAGAAGGAGTAGGAGAAGGTGAAGTCTGGAGGGTGAATCAGAAGAAGTAGAAGAAGGAGAAGGAGAAGGTGAAGTCTGGAGGGTGAAGCTGAAGAAGTAGAAGAAGGAGAAGGAGAAGGTGAAGTCAGGAGGGTGAATCAGAAGAAGTAGAAGAAGGAGAAGGAGAAGGTGAAGTCAGGAGGGTGAATCAGAAGAAGCAGAGGAAGGAGAAGGAGAAGGTGAAGTCTGGAGGGTGAATCAGAAGAATCAGAAGAAGGAGAAGGAGAAGGTGAAGTCTGGAGGGTGAATCAGAAGAAGCAGAAGAAAGAGAAGGAGAAGGTGAAGTCTGGAGGGTGAAGCAGATGAAGCAGAAGAAGGAGAAGGTGAAGGTGAAGTCAGGAAGGTGAATCAGAAGAAGTAGAAGAAGGAGAAGGAGAAGGTGAAGTCTGGAGGGTGAATCAGAAGATGTAGAAGAAGGAGAAGGAGAAGGTGAAGTCTGGAGGGTGAATCAGAAGAAGCAGAAGAAGGAGAAGGAGAAGGTGAAGTCTGGAGGGAGCAGCAGAAGAAGTAGAAGAAGGAGAAGGAGAAGGTGAAGTCTGGAGGGTGAATCAGAAGAAGTAGAAGAAGGAGAAGGAGAAGGTGAAGTCTGGAGGGTGAATCAGAAGAAGTAGAAGAAGGAGAAGGAGAAGGTGAAGTCTGGAGGGTGAATCAGAAGAAGCAGAAGAAGGAGAAGGAGAAGGTGAAGTCTGGAGGGTGAATCAGAAGAAGTAGAAGAAGGAGAAGGAGAAGGTGTAGTCTGGAGGGTGAATCAGAAGAAGTAGACGAAGGAGAAGGAGAAGGTGAAGTCTGGAGGGTGAATCAGAAGAAGCAGAAGAAGGAGAAGGAGGAGGTGAAGTCTGGAGGGTGAATCAGAAGAAGTAGAAGAAGGAGAAGGAGAAGGTGAAGTGTGGAGTGTGAATCAGAAGAAGCAGAAGAAGGAGAAGGAGAAGGTGAAGTCTGGAGAGTGAATCAGAAGAAGCAGAAGAAGGAGAAGGAGAAGGTGAAGTCTGGATGGTGAATCAGAAGAAGCAGAAGAAGGAGAAGGAGAAGGTGAAGTCTGGAGGGTGAATCAGAAGAAGCAGAAGAAGTAGAAGGAGACGGTGAAGTCTGGAGGGTGAATCAGAAGAAGTTGAAGAATGAGAAGGAGAAGGTGAAGTCTGGAGGGTGAATCAGAAGAAGCAGAAGAAGTAGAAGGAGAAGGTGAAGTCAGGAGGGTGAATCAGAAGAAGCAGAAGAAGGAGAAGGAGAAGGTGAAGTCAGGAGGGTGAATCAGAAGAAGCAGAAGAAGGAGAAGTAGAAGGTGAAGTCTGGAGGGTGAATCAGATGAAGCAGAATAAGGAGAAGGCGAAGGTAAAGTCTGGAGGGTGAATCAGAAGAAGCAGAAGAAGGAGTAGGAGAAGGTGAAGTTGCAGGGTGAATCAGAAGAAGTAGAAGAAGGAGAAGGAGAAGGTGAAGTCTGGAGGGTGAATCAGAAGAAGCGGAAGAAGGAGTAGGAGAAGGTGAAGTCTGGAGGGTGAATCAGAAGAAGTAGAAGAAGGAGAAGGAGAAGGTGAAGTCTGGAGGGTGAAGCAGAAGAAGTAGAAGAAGGAGAAGGAGAAGGTGAAGTCAGGAGGGTGAATCAGAAGAAGGAGAAGAAGGAGAAGGAGAAGGTGAAGTCAGGAGGGTGAATCAGAAGAAGCAGAAGAAGGAGAAGGAGAAGGTGAAGTCTGGAGGGTGAATCAGAAGAATCAGAAGAAGGAGAAGGAGAAGGTGAAGTCTGGAGGGTGAATCAGAAGAAGCAGAAGAAAGGGAAGGAGAAGGTGAAGTCTGGAGGGTGAAGCAGAAGAAGCAGAAGAGGGAGAAGGTGAAGGTGAAGTCAGGAGGGTGAATCGGAAGAAGTAGAAGAAGGAGAAGGAGGAGGTGAAGTCTGGAGGGTGAATCAAAAGAAGTAGAAGAAGGAGAAGGAGAAGGTGAAGTCCAGAGGGTGAATCAGAAGAAGCAGAAGAAGGAGAAGGAGAAGGTGAAGTCTGGAGGGAGAAGCAGAAGAAGTAGAAGAAGGAGAAGGAGAAGGTGAAGTCTGGAGGGTGAATCAGAAGAATCAGAAGAAGGAGAAGGAGAAGGTGAAGTCTGGAGGGTGAATCAGAAGAAGCAGAAGAAAGGGAAGGAGAAGGTGAAGTCTGGAGGGTGAATCAGAAGAAGTAGAAGAAGGAGAAGGAGAAGGTGTAGTCTGGAGGGTGAATCAGAAGAAGTAGACGAAGGAGAAGGAGAAGGTGAAGTCTGGAGGGTGAATCAGAAGAAGCAGAAGAAGGAGAAGGAGGAGGTGAAGTCTGGAGGGTGAATCAGAAGAAGTAGAAGAAGGAGAAGGAGAAGGTGAAGTCTGGAGGGTGAATCAGAAGAAGCAGAAGAAGGAGAAGGAGAAGGTGAAGTCTGGAGGGTGAATCAGAAGAAGCAGAAGAAGGAGAAGGAGAAGTTGAAGTCTGGAGGGTGAATCGGAAGAAGCAGAAGAAGGAGAAGGAGAAGGTGATGTCTGGAGGGTGAATCAGAAGAAGCAGAAGAAGGAGAAGGAGAAGGTGAAGTCTGGAGGGTGAATCAGAAGAAGCAGAAGAAGGAGAAGGAGAAGGTGACGTCTGGAGGGTGAAGCAGAAGAAGCAGAAGAAGGAGAAGGAGAAGGTGAAGTCTGGAGGGTGAATCAGAAGAAGTAGAAGAAGGAGAAGGAGAAGGTGAAGTCTGGAGGGTGAAGCAGAAGAAACAGAAGAAGGAGAAGGAGAAGGTGAAGACTGAAGGGAGAATCAGAACAAGTAGAAGAAGGAGAAGGAGAAGGTGAAGTCTGGAGGGTGAATCAGAAGATGCAGAAGAAGGAGAAGGAGAAGGTGAAGTCTGGAGGGTGAATCAGAAGAAGCAGAAGAAGGAGAAGGAGAAGATGAAGTCTGGAGGGTGAATCAGGAGAAGTAGAAGAAGGAGAAGGAGAAGGTGAGGTCTGGAGGGTGAATCAGAAGAAGCAGAAGAAGGAGAAGGAGAAGGTGAAGTCTGGAGAGTGAAGCAGAAGAAGCAGAAGAAGGAGAAGGAGAAGCTGAAGTCTGGAGGGTGAAGCAGAAGAAGCAGAAGAAGGAGAAGGAGAAGGTGAAGTCTGGAGGGCGAAGCAGAAGAAGCAGAAGAAGGAGAAGGAGAAGGTGAAGTCTGGAGGGTGAAGCAGAAGAAGCAGAAGAAGGAGAAGGAGAAGGTGAAGTCTGGAGGGTGAATCAGAAGAAGTAGAAGAAGGAGAAGGAGAAGGTGAAGTCAGGAGGGTGATGCAGAAGAAGCAGAAGAAGGAGAAGGAGAAGGTGAAGTCTGGAGGGTGAAGCAGAAGAAGCAGAAGAAGGAGAAGGAGAAGGTGAAGTCTGGAGGGTGAAGCAGAAGAAGCAGAAGAAGGAGAAGGAGAAGGTGAAGTAAGGAGGGTGAATCAGAAGAAGTAGAAGAAGGAGAAGGAGAAGGTGAAGTCTGGAGGGTGAATCAGAAGACGTAGAAGAAGGAGAAGGAGAAGGTGAAGTCTGGAGGGTGAATCAGAAGAAGTAGAAGAAGGAGAAGGAGAATGTGAAGTCTGGAGGGTGAATCAGAAGAAGCAGAAGAAGGAGAAGGAGAAGGTGAAGTCTGGAGGGTGAAGCAGAAAAGTAGAAGAAGGAGAAGGAGAAGTTGAAGTCTGGAGGGTGAATCAGAAGAAGTAGAAGAAGGAGAAGGAGAAGGTGAAGTCTGGAGGGTGAATCAGAAGAAGTAGAAGAAGGAGAAGGAGAAGGTGAAGTCTGGAGGGTGAATCAGAAGAAGCAGAAGAAGGAGAAGGAGAAGATGAAGTCTGGAGGGTGAATCAGAAGAAGTAGAAGAAGGAGAAGGAGAAGGTGTAGTCTGGACGGTGAATCAGAAGAAGTAGACGAAGGAGAAGGAGAAGGTGAAGTCTGCAGGGTGAATCAGAAGAAGCAGAAGAAGGAGAAGGAGAAGGTGAAGTCTGGAGGGTGAATCAGAAGAAGTAGAATAAGGAGAAGGAGAAGGTGAAGTCTGGAGGGTGAATCAGAAGAAGAAGGAGAAGGTGAAGTCTGGAGGGTGAATCAGAAGAAGCAGAAGAAGGAGAAGGAGAAGGTGAAGTCTGGAGGGTGAATCAGAAGAAGCAGAATAAGGAGAAGGAGAAGGTGAAGTCTGGAGGGTGAATCAGAAGAAGCAGAAGAAGGAGAAGGAGAAGGTGAAGTCTGGAGGGTGAATCAGAAGAAGTAGAAGAAGGAGAAGGAGAAGGTGAAGTCTGGAGGGTGAATCAGAAGAAGTAGAAGAAGGAGAACGAGAAGGTGAAGTCAGGAGAGTGAAGCAGAAGAAGCGGAAGAAGGAGAAGGAGAAGGTGAAGTCTGGAGGGTGAAGCAGAAGAAGCAGAAGAAGGAGAAGGAGAAGGTGAAGTCTGGAGGGCGAAGCAGAAGAAGCAGAAGAAGGAGAAGGAGATGGTGAAGTCTGGAGGGTGAAGCAGAAGAAGCAGAAGAAGGAGAAGGAGAAGGTGAAGTCTGGAGGGTGAATCAGAAGAAGTAGAAGAAGGAGAAGGAGAAGGTGAAGTCTGGAGGGTGAAGCAGAAGAAACAGAAGAAGGAGAAGGAGAAGGTGAAGACTGAAGGGTGAATCAGAAGAAGTAGAAGAAGGAGAAGGAGAAGGTGAAGTCTGGAGGGTGAATCAGAAGAAGCAGAAGAAGGAGAAGAAGAAGGTGAAGTCTGGAGGGTGAATCAGAAGAAGCAGAAGAAGGAGAAGGAGAAGATGAAGTCTGGAGGGTGGATCAGAAGAAGTAGAAGAAGGAGAAGGAGAAGGTGAGGTCTGGAGGGAGAATCAGAAGAAGCAGAAGAAGGAGAAGGAGAAGGTGAAGTCTGGAGGGTGAATCAGAAGAAGCAGAAGAAGGAGAAGGAGAAGGTGAAGTCTGGAGGGTGAATCAGAAGAAGCAAAAGAAGGAGAAGGAGAAGGTGAAGTCAGGAGGGTTAATCAGAAGAAGCAGAAGAAGGAGAAGGAGAAGGTGAAGTTAGGAGGGTGAATCAGAAGAAGCAGAAGACGGAGAAGGAGCAGGTGAAGTCAGGGGGGTGAAGCAGAAGAAGTAGAAGAAGGAGAAGGAGAAGGTGAAGTCAGGACGGTGAAGCAGAAGAAGCAGAAGAAGGAGAAGGAGAAGGTGAAGTCTGGAGGGCGCAGCAGAAGAAGCAGAAGAAGGAGAAGGAGAAGGTGAAGTCTGGAGGGTGAAGCAGAAGAAGCAGAAGAAGGAGAAGGAGAAGGTGAAGTCTGGAGGGTGAATCAGAAGAAGTAGAAGAAGGAGAAGCAGAAGGTGAAGTCAGGAGAGTGAAGCAGAAGAAGCAGAAGAAGGAGAAGGAGAAGTTGAAGTCTGGAGGGTGAAGCAGAAGAAGCAGAAGAAGGAGAAGGAGAAGGTGAAGTCTGGAGGGCGCAGCAGAAGAAGCAGAAGAAGGAGAAGGAGAAGGTGAAGTCTGGAGGGTGAAGCAGAAGAAGCAGAAGAAGGAGAAGGAGAAGGTGAAGTCTGGAGGGTGAATCAGAAGAAGTAGAAGAAGGAGAAGGAGAAGATGAAGTCAGGAGGGTGAAGCAGAAGAAGCAGAAGAAGGAGAAGGAGAAGTTGAAGTCTGGAGGGTGAAGCAGAAGAAGCAGAAGAAGGAGAAGGAGAAGGTGAAGTCTGGAGGGTGAAGCAGAAGAAGCAGAAGAAGGAGAAGGAGAAGGTGAAGTCTGGACGGTGAATCAGAAGAAGTAGAAGAAGGAGAAGGAGAAGGTGAAGTCAGGAGATTGAAGCAGAAGAAGCAGAAGAAGGAGAAGGAGAAGGTGAAGTCTGGAGGGTGAAGCAGAAGAAGCAGAAGAAGGAGAAGGAGAAGGTGAAGTCTGGAGGGCGAAGCAGAAGAAGCAGAAGAAGGAGAAGGAGAAGGTGAAGTCTGGAGGGTGAAGCAGAAGAAGCTGAAGAAGGAGAAGGAGAAGGTGAAGTCTGGAGGGTGAATCAGAAGAAGTAGAAGAAGGAGAAGGAGAAGGTGAAGTCAGGAGGGTGAAGCAGAAGAAGCAGAAGAAGGAGAAGGAGAAGGTGAAGTCTGGAGGGTGAAACAGAAGAATCAGAAGAAGGAGAAGGAGAAGGTGAAGTCTGGAGGGTGAATCAGAAGAAGCAGAAGAAAGAGAAGGAGAAGGTGAAGTCTGGAGGGTGAAGCAGAAGAAACAGAAGAAGGAGAAGCAGAAGGTGAAGACTGAAGGGTGAATCAGAAGAAGTAGAAGAAGGAGAAGGAGAAGGTGAAGTCTGGAGGGTGAATCAGAATAAGTAGAAGAAGGAGAAGGAGAAGGTGAAGTCTGGAGGGTGAATCAGAAGAAGCAGAAGAAGGAGAAGGTGAAGTCTGGAGGGTGAATCAGAAGAAGCAGAAGAAGGAGAAGGAGAAGATGAAGTCTGGAGGGTGAATCAGAAGAAGTAGAAGAAGGAGAAGGAGAAGGTGAGGTCTGGAGGGTGAATCAGAAGAAGCAGAAGAAGGAGAAGGAGAAGGTGAAGTCTGGAGGGTGAATCAGAAGAAGCAGAAGAAGGAGAAGGAGAAGGTGAAGTCTGGAGGGTGAATCAGAAGAAGCAAAAGAAGGAGAAGGAGAAGGTGAAGTCAGGAGGGTGAATCAGAAGAAGTAGAAGAAGGAGAAGGAGAACGTGAAGTCTGGAGGGTGAAGCAGAAGAAGCAGAAGAAGGAGAAGGAGAAGGTGAAGTCTGGAGGGCGAAGGAGAAGGAGAAGGTGAAGTCTGGAGGGTGAAGCAGAAGAAGCAGAAGAAGGAGAAGGAGAAGTTGAAATCTGGAGGGTGAATCAGAAGAAGTAGAAGAAGGAGAAGGAGAAGGTGAAGTCAGGAGGGTGAAGCAGAAGAAGCAGAAGAAGGAGAAGGAGAAGGTGAAGTCTGGAGGGTGAAGCAGAAGAAGCAGAAGAAGGAGAAGGAGAAGGTGAAGTCTGGAGGGTGAAGCAGAAGAAGCAGAAGAAGGAGAAGGAGAAGGTGAAGTAAGGAGGGTGAATCAGAAGAAGTAGAAGAAGGAGAAGGAGAAGGTGAAGTCTGGAGGGTGAATCAGAAGACGGAGAAGAAGGAGAAGGAGAAGGTGAAGTCTGGAGGGTGAATCAGAAGAAGTAGAAGAAGGAGAAGGAGAATGTGAAGTCTGGAGGGTGAATCAGAAGAAGTAGAAGAAGGAGAAGGAGAAGGTGAAGTCTGGAGGGTCAATCAGAAGAAGTAGAAGAAGCAGAAGGAGAAGGTGAAGTCTGGAGGGTAAATCAGAAGAAGCAGAAGAAGGAGAAGGAGAAGATGAAGTCTGGAGGGTGAATCAGAAGAAGTAGAAGAAGGAGAAGGAGAAGGTGTAGTCTGGACGGTGAATCAGAAGAAGTAGACGAAGGAGAAGGAGAAGGTGAAGTCTGCAGGGTGAATCAGAAGAAGCAGAAGAAGGAGAAGGAGAAGGTGAAGTCTGGAGGGTGAATCAGAAGAAGTAGAAGAAGGAGAAGGAGAATGTGAAGTCTGGAGGGTGAATCAGAAGAAGAAGGAGAAGGTGAAGTCTGGAGGGTGTATCAGAAGAAGCAGAAGAAGGAGAAGGAGAAGGTGAAGTCTGGAGGGTGAATCAGCAGAAGCAGAATAAGGAGAAGGAGAAGGTGAAGTCTGGAGGGTTAATCAGAAGAAGCAGAAGAAGGAGAAGGAGAAGGTGAAGTCTGGAGGGTGAATCAGAAGAAGTAGAAGAAGGAGAAGGAGAAGTTGAAGTCTGGAGGGTGAATCAGAAGAAGTAGAAGAAGGAGAAGGAGAAGGTGAAGTCAGGAGAGTGAAGCAGAAGAAGCAGAAGAAGGAGAAGGAGAAGGTGAAGTCTGGAGGGTGAAGCAGAAGAAGCAGAAGAAGGAGCAGGAGAAGGTGAAGTCTGGAGGGCGAAGCAGAAGAAGCAGAAGAAGGAGAAGGAGAAGGTGAAGTCTGGAGGGTGAAGCAGAAGAAGCAGAAGAAGGAGAAGGAGAAGGTGAAGTCTGGAGGGTGAATCAGAAGAAGTAGAAGAAGGAGAAGGAGAAGGTGAAGTCTGGAGGGTGAAGCAGAAGAAACAGAAGAAGGAGAAGGAGAAGGTGAAGACTGAAGGGTGAATCAGAAGAAGTAGAAGAAGGAGAAGGAGAAGGTGAAGTCTGGAGGGTGAATCAGAAGAAGCAGAAGAAGGAGAAGGAGAAGGTGAAGTCTGGAGGGTGAATCAGAAGAAGCAGAAGAAGGAGAAGGAGAAGATGAAGTCTGGAGGGTGAATCAGAAGAAGTAGAAGAAGGAGAAGGAGAAGGTGAGGTCTGGAGGGTGAATCAGAAGAAGCAGAAGAAGGAGAAGGAGAAGGTGAAGTCTGGAGAGTGAAGCAGAAGAAGCAGAAGAAGGAGAAGGAAGAGGTGAAGTCTGGAGGGTGAATCAGAAGAAGTAGAAGAAGGAGAAGGAGAAGGTGAAGTCAGGAGGGTGAAGCAGAAGAAGCAGAAGAAGGAGAAGGAGAAGGTGAAGTCTGGAGGGTGAAGCAGAAGAAGCAGAAGAAGGAGAAGGAGAAGGTGAAGTCTGGAGGGTGAAGCAGAAGAAGCAGAAGAAGGAGAAGGAGAAGGTGAAGTAAGGAGGGTGAATCAGAAGAAGTAGAAGAAGGAGAAGGAGAAGGTGAAGTCTGGAGGGTGAATCAGAAGACGTAGAAGAAGGAGAAGGAGAAGGTGAAGTCTGGAGGGTGAATCAGAAGAAGGAGAAGGAGAATGTGAAGTCTGGAGGGTGAATCAGAAGAAGCAGAAGAAGGAGAAGGAGAAGGTGAAGTCTGGAGGGAGAAGCAGAAAAGTAGAAGAAGGAGAAGGAGAAGTTGAAGTCTGGAGGGTGAATCAGAAGAAGTAGAAGAAGGAGAAGGAGAAGGTGAAGTCTGGAGGGTGAATCAGAAGAAGCAGAAGAAGGAGAAGGAGAAGATGAAGTCTGGAGGGTGAATCAGAAGAAGTAGAAGAAGGAGAAGGAGAAGGTGTAGTCTGGACGGTGAATCAGAAGAAGTAGACGAAGGAGAAGGAGAAGGTGAAGTCTGCAGGGTGAATCAGAAGAAGCAGAAGAAGGAGAAGGAGAAGGTGAAGTCTGGAGAGTGAATCAGAAGAAGTAGAAGAAGGCGAAGGAGAAGGTGAAGTCTGGAGGGTGAATCAGAAGAAGAAGGAGAAGGTGAAGTCTGGAGGGTGAATCAGAAGAAGCAGAAGAAGGAGAAGGAGAAGGTGAAGTCTGGAGGGTGAATCAGAAGAAGCAGAATAAGGAGAAGGAGAAGGTGAAGTCTGGAGGGTGAATCAGAAGAAGCAGAAGAAGGAGAAGGAGAAGGTGAAGTCTGGAGGGTGAATCAGAAGAAGTAGAAGAAGGAGAAGGAGAAGGTGAAGTCTGGAGGGTGAATCAGAAGAAGTAGAAGAAGGAGAACGAGAAGGTGAAGTCAGGAGAGTGAAGCAGTCGAAGCAGAAGAAGGAGAAGGAGAAGGTGAAGTAAGGAGGGTGAATCAGAAGAAGTAGAAGAAGGAGAAGGAGAAGGTGAAGTCTGGAGGGTGAATCAGAAGACGGAGAAGAAGGAGAAGGAGAAGGTGAAGTCTGGAGGGTGAATCAGAAGAAGTAGAAGAAGGAGAAGGAGAATGTGAAGTCTGGAGGGTGAATCAGAAGAAGCAGAAGAAGGAGAAGGAGAAGGTGAAGTCTGGAGGGAGAAGCAGAAGAAGTAGAAGAAGGAGAAGGAGAAGTTGAAGTCTGGAGGGTGAATCAGAAGAAGTAGAAGAAGGAGAAGGAGAAGGTGAAGTCTGGAGGGTCAATCAGAAGAAGTAGAAGAAGCAGAAGGAGAAGGTGAAGTCTGGAGGGTAAATCAGAAGAAGCAGAAGAAGGAGAAGGAGAAGATGAAGTCTGGAGGGTGAATCAGAAGAAGTAGAAGAAGGAGAAGGAGAAGGTGTAGTCTGGACGGTGAATCAGAAGAAGTAGACGAAGGAGAAGGAGAAGGTGAAGTCTGCAGGGTGAATCAGAAGAAGCAGAAGAAGGAGAAGGAGAAGGTGAAGTCTGGAGGGTGAATCAGAAGAAGTAGAAGAAGGAGAAGGAGAATGTGAAGTCTGGAGGGTGAATCAGAAGAAGAAGGAGAAGGTGAAGTCTGGAGGGTGTATCAGAAGAAGCAGAAGAAGGAGAAGGAGAAGGTGAAGTCTGGAGGGTGAATCAGCAGAAGCAGAATAAGGAGAAGGAGAAGGTGAAGTCTGGAGGGTTAATCAGAAGAAGCAGAAGAAGGAGAAGGAGAAGGTGAAGTCTGGAGGGTGAATCAGAAGAAGTAGAAGAAGGAGAAGGAGAAGTTGAAGTCTGGAGGGTGAATCAGAAGAAGTAGAAGAAGGAGAAGGAGAAGGTGAAGTCAGGAGAGTGAAGCAGAAGAAGCAGAAGAAGGAGAAGGAGAAGGTGAAGTCTGGAGGGTGAAGCAGAAGAAGCAGAAGAAGGAGAAGGAGAAGGTGAAGTCTGGAGGGCGAAGCAGAAGAAGCAGAAGAAGGAGAAGGAGAAGGTGAAGTCTGGAGGGTGAAGCAGAAGAAGCAGAAGAAGGAGAAGGAGAAGGTGAAGTCTGGAGGGTGAATCAGAAGAAGTAGAAGAAGGAGAAGGAGAAGGTGAAGTCTGGAGGGTGAAGCAGAAGAAACAGAAGAAGGAGAAGGAGAAGGTGAAGACTGAAGGGTGAATCAGAAGAAGTAGAAGAAGGAGAAGGAGAAGGTGAAGTCTGGAGGGTGAATCAGAAGAAGCAGAAGAAGGAGAAGGAGAAGGTGAAGTCTGGAGGGTGAATCAGAAGAAGCAGAAGAAGGAGAAGGAGAAGATGAAGTCTGGAGGTTGAATCAGAAGAAGTAGAAGAAGGAGAAGGAGAAGGTGAGGTCTGGAGGGTGAATCAGAAGAAGCAGAAGAAGGAGAAGGAGAAGGTGAAGTCTGGAGAGTGAAGCAGAAGAAGCAGAAGAAGGAGAAGGAAGAGGTGAAGTCTGGAGGGTGAATCAGAAGAAGTAGAAGAAGGAGAAGGAGAAGGTGAAGTCAGGAGGGTGAAGCAGAAGAAGCAGAAGAAGGAGAAGGAGAAGGTGAAGTCTGGAGGGTGAAGCAGAAGAAGCAGAAGAAGGAGAAGGAGAAGGTGAAGTCTGGAGGGTGAAGCAGAAGAAGCAGAAGAAGGAGAAGGAGAAGGTGAAGTAAGGAGGGTGAATCAGAAGAAGTAGAAGAAGGAGAAGGAGAAGGTGAAGTCTGGAGGGTGAATCAGAAGACGTAGAAGAAGGAGAAGGAGAAGGTGAAGTCTGGAGGGTGAATCAGAAGAAGGAGAAGGAGAATGTGAAGTCTGGAGGGTGAATCAGAAGAAGCAGAAGAAGGAGAAGGAGAAGGTGAAGTCTGGAGGGAGAAGCAGAAAAGTAGAAGAAGGAGAAGGAGAAGTTGAAGTCTGGAGGGTGAATCAGAAGAAGTAGAAGAAGGAGAAGGAGAAGGTGAAGTCTGGAGGGTGAATCAGAAGAAGCAGAAGAAGGAGAAGGAGAAGATGAAGTCTGGAGGGTGAATCAGAAGAAGTAGAAGAAGGAGAAGGAGAAGGTGTAGTCTGGACGGTGAATCAGAAGAAGTAGACGAAGGAGAAGGAGAAGGTGAAGTCTGCAGGGTGAATCAGAAGAAGCAGAAGAAGGAGAAGGAGAAGGTGAAGTCTGGAGAGTGAATCAGAAGAAGTAGAAGAAGGCGAAGGAGAAGGTGAAGTCTGGAGGGTGAATCAGAAGAAGAAGGAGAAGGTGAAGTCTGGAGGGTGAATCAGAAGAAGCAGAAGAAGGAGAAGGAGAAGGTGAAGTCTGGAGGGTGAATCAGAAGAAGCAGAATAAGGAGAAGGAGAAGGTGAAGTCTGGAGGGTGAATCAGAAGAAGCAGAAGAAGGAGAAGGAGAAGGTGAAGTCTGGAGGGTGAATCAGAAGAAGTAGAAGAAGGAGAAGGAGAAGGTGAAGTCTGGAGGGTGAATCAGAAGAAGTAGAAGAAGGAGAACGAGAAGGTGAAGTCAGGAGAGTGAAGCAGAAGAAGCAGAAGAAGGAGAAGGAGAAGGTGAAGTAAGGAGGGTGAATCAGAAGAAGTAGAAGAAGGAGAAGGAGAAGGTGAAGTCTGGAGGGTGAATCAGAAGACGGAGAAGAAGGAGAAGGAGAAGGTGAAGTCTGGAGGGTGAATCAGAAGAAGTAGAAGAAGGAGAAGGAGAATGTGAAGTCTGGAGGGTGAATCAGAAGAAGCAGAATAAGGAGAAGGAGAAGGTGAAGTCTGGAGGGAGAAGCAGAAGAAGTAGAAGAAGGAGAAGGAGAAGTTGAAGTCTGGAGGGTGAATCAGAAGAAGTAGAAGAAGGAGAAGGAGAAGGTGAAGTCTGGAGGGTCAATCAGAAGAAGTAGAAGAAGCAGAAGGAGAAGGTGAAGTCTGGAGGGTAAATCAGAAGAAGCAGAAGAAGGAGAAGGAGAAGATGAAGTCTGGAGGGTGAATCAGAAGAAGTAGAAGAAGGAGAAGGAGAAGGTGTAGTCTGGACGGTGAATCAGAAGAAGTAGACGAAGGAGAAGGAGAAGGTGAACTCTGCAGGGTGAATCAGAAGAAGCAGAAGAAGGAGAAGGAGAAGGTGAAGTCTGGAGGGTGAATCAGAAGAAGTAGAAGAAGGAGAAGGAGAAGGTGAAGTCTGGAGGGTGAATCAGAAGAAGAAGGAGAAGGTGAAGTCTGGAGGGTGTATCAGAAGAAGCAGAAGAAGGAGAAGGAGAAGGTGAAGTCTGGAGGGTGAATCAGCAGAAGCAGAATAAGGAGAAGGAGAAGGTGAAGTCTGGAGGGTGAATCAGAAGAAGCAGAAGAAGGAGAAGGAGAAGCTGAAGTCTGGAGGGTGAATCAGAAGAAGTAGAAGAAGGAGAAGGAGAAGTTGAAGTCTGGAGGGTGAATCAGAAGAAGTAGAAGAAGGAGAAGGAGAAGGTGAAGTCAGGAGAGTGAAGCAGAAGAAGCAGAAGAAGGAGAAGGAGAAGGTGAAGTCTGGAGGGTGAAGCAGAAGAAGCAGAAGAAGGAGAAGGAGAAGGTGAAGTCTGGAGGGCGAAGCAGAAGAAGCAGAAGAAGGAGAAGGAGAAGGTGAAGTCTGGAGGGTGAAGCAGAAGAAGCAGAAGAAGGAGAAGGAGAAGGTGAAGTCTGGAGGGTGAATCAGAAGAAGTAGAAGAAGGAGAAGGAGAAGGTGAAGTCTGGAGGGTGAAGCAGAAGAAACAGAAGAAGGAGAAGGAGAAGGTGAAGACTGAAGGGTGAATCAGAAGAAGTAGAAGAAGGAGAAGGAGAAGGTGAAGTCTGGAGGGTGAATCAGAAGAAGTAGAAGAAGGAGAAGGAGAAGGTGAAGTCTGGAGGGTGAAGCAGAAGAAACAGAAGAAGGAGAAGGAGAAGGTGAAGACTGAAGGGTGAATCAGAAGAAGTAGAAGAAGGAGAAGGAGAAGGTGAAGTCTGGAGGGTGAATCAGAAGAAGTAGAAGAAGGAGAAGGAGAAGATGAAGTCAGGAGGGTGAAGCAGAAGAAGCAGAAGAAGGAGAAGGAGAAGTTGAAGTCTGGAGGGTGAAGCAGAAGAAGCAGAAGAAGGAGAAGGAGAAGGTGAAGTCTGGAGGGTGAAGCAGAAGAAGCAGAAGAAGGAGAAGGAGAAGGTGAAGTCTGGACGGTGAATCAGAAGAAGTAGAAGAAGGAGAAGGAGAAGGTGAAGTCAGGAGATTGAAGCAGAAGAAGCAGAAGAAGGAGAAGGAGAAGGTGAAGTCTGGAGGGTGAAGCAGAAGAAGCAGAAGAAGGAGAAGGAGAAGGTGAAGTCTGGAGGGCGAAGCAGAAGAAGCAGAAGAAGGAGAAGGAGAAGGTGAAGTCTGGAGGGTGAAGCAGAAGAAGCTGAAGAAGGAGAAGGAGAAGGTGAAGTCTGGAGGGTGAATCAGAAGAAGTAGAAGAAGGAGAAGGAGAAGGTGAAGTCAGGAGGGTGAAGCAGAAGAAGCAGAAGAAGGAGAAGGAGAAGGTGAAGTCTGGAGGGTGAAACAGAAGAATCAGAAGAAGGAGAAGGAGAAGGTGAAGTCTGGAGGGTGAATCAGAAGAAGCAGAAGAAAGAGAAGGAGAAGGTGAAGTCTGGAGGGTGAAGCAGAAGAAACAGAAGAAGGAGAAGCAGAAGGTGAAGACTGAAGGGTGAATCAGAAGAAGTAGAAGAAGGAGAAGGAGAAGGTGAAGTCTGGAGGGTGAATCAGAATAAGTAGAAGAAGGAGAAGGAGAAGGTGAAGTCTGGAGGGTGAATCAGAAGAAGCAGAAGAAGGAGAAGGTGAAGTCTGGAGGGTGAATCAGAAGAAGCAGAAGAAGGAGAAGGAGAAGATGAAGTCTGGAGGGTGAATCAGAAGAAGTAGAAGAAGGAGAAGGAGAAGGTGAGGTCTGGAGGGTGAATCAGAAGAAGCAGAAGAAGGAGAAGGAGAAGGTGAAGTCTGGAGGGTGAATCAGAAGAAGCAGAAGAAGGAGAAGGAGAAGGTGAAGTCTGGAGGGTGAATCAGAAGAAGCAAAAGAAGGAGAAGGAGAAGGTGAAGTCAGGAGGGTGAATCAGAAGAAGTAGAAGAAGGAGAAGGAGAACGTGAAGTCTGGAGGGTGAAGCAGAAGAAGCAGAAGAAGGAGAAGGAGAAGGTGAAGTCTGGAGGGCGAAGGAGAAGGAGAAGGTGAAGTCTGGAGGGTGAAGCAGAAGAAGCAGAAGAAGGAGAAGGAGAAGTTGAAATCTGGAGGGTGAATCAGAAGAAGTAGAAGAAGGAGAAGGAGAAGGTGAAGTCAGGAGGGTGAAGCAGAAGAAGCAGAAGAAGGAGAAGGAGAAGGTGAAGTCTGGAGGGTGAAGCAGAAGAAGCAGAAGAAGGAGAAGGAGAAGGTGAAGTCTGGAGGGTGAAGCAGAAGAAGCAGAAGAAGGAGAAGGAGAAGGTGAAGTAAGGAGGGTGAATCAGAAGAAGTAGAAGAAGGAGAAGGAGAAGGTGAAGTCTGGAGGGTGAATCAGAAGACGGAGAAGAAGGAGAAGGAGAAGGTGAAGTCTGGAGGGTGAATCAGAAGAAGTAGAAGAAGGAGAAGGAGAATGTGAAGTCTGGAGGGTGAATCAGAAGAAGTAGAAGAAGGAGAAGGAGAAGGTGAAGTCTGGAGGGTCAATCAGAAGAAGTAGAAGAAGCAGAAGGAGAAGGTGAAGTCTGGAGGGTAAATCAGAAGAAGCAGAAGAAGGAGAAGGAGAAGATGAAGTCTGGAGGGTGAATCAGAAGAAGTAGAAGAAGGAGAAGGAGAAGGTGTAGTCTGGACGGTGAATCAGAAGAAGTAGACGAAGGAGAAGGAGAAGGTGAAGTCTGCAGGGTGAATCAGAAGAAGCAGAAGAAGGAGAAGGAGAAGGTGAAGTCTGGAGGGTGAATCAGAAGAAGTAGAAGAAGGAGAAGGAGAATGTGAAGTCTGGAGGGTGAATCAGAAGAAGAAGGAGAAGGTGAAGTCTGGAGGGTGTATCAGAAGAAGCAGAAGAAGGAGAAGGAGAAGGTGAAGTCTGGAGGGTGAATCAGCAGAAGCAGAATAAGGAGAAGGAGAAGGTGAAGTCTGGAGGGTTAATCAGAAGAAGCAGAAGAAGGAGAAGGAGAAGGTGAAGTCTGGAGGGTGAATCAGAAGAAGTAGAAGAAGGAGAAGGAGAAGTTGAAGTCTGGAGGGTGAATCAGAAGAAGTAGAAGAAGGAGAAGGAGAAGGTGAAGTCAGGAGAGTGAAGCAGAAGAAGCAGAAGAAGGAGAAGGAGAAGGTGAAGTCTGGAGGGTGAAGCAGAAGAAGCAGAAGAAGGAGCAGGAGAAGGTGAAGTCTGGAGGGCGAAGCAGAAGAAGCAGAAGAAGGAGAAGGAGAAGGTGAAGTCTGGAGGGTGAAGCAGAAGAAGCAGAAGAAGGAGAAGGAGAAGGTGAAGTCTGGAGGGTGAATCAGAAGAAGTAGAAGAAGGAGAAGGAGAAGGTGAAGTCTGGAGGGTGAAGCAGAAGAAACAGAAGAAGGAGAAGGAGAAGGTGAAGACTGAAGGGTGAATCAGAAGAAGTAGAAGAAGGAGAAGGAGAAGGTGAAGTCTGGAGGGTGAATCAGAAGAAGCAGAAGAAGGAGAAGGAGAAGGTGAAGTCTGGAGGGTGAATCAGAAGAAGCAGAAGAAGGAGAAGGAGAAGATGAAGTCTGGAGGGTGAATCAGAAGAAGTAGAAGAAGGAGAAGGAGAAGGTGAGGTCTGGAGGGTGAATCAGAAGAAGCAGAAGAAGGAGAAGGAGAAGGTGAAGTCTGGAGAGTGAAGCAGAAGAAGCAGAAGAAGGAGAAGGAAGAGGTGAAGTCTGGAGGGTGAATCAGAAGAAGTAGAAGAAGGAGAAGGAGAAGGTGAAGTCAGGAGGGTGAAGCAGAAGAAGCAGAAGAAGGAGAAGGAGAAGGTGAAGTCTGGAGGGTGAAGCAGAAGAAGCAGAAGAAGGAGAAGGAGAAGGTGAAGTCTGGAGGGTGAAGCAGAAGAAGCAGAAGAAGGAGAAGGAGAAGGTGAAGTAAGGAGGGTGAATCAGAAGAAGTAGAAGAAGGAGAAGGAGAAGGTGAAGTCTGGAGGGTGAATCAGAAGACGTAGAAGAAGGAGAAGGAGAAGGTGAAGTCTGGAGGGTGAATCAGAAGAAGGAGAAGGAGAATGTGAAGTCTGGAGGGTGAATCAGAAGAAGCAGAAGAAGGAGAAGGAGAAGGTGAAGTCTGGAGGGAGAAGCAGAAAAGTAGAAGAAGGAGAAGGAGAAGTTGAAGTCTGGAGGGTGAATCAGAAGAAGTAGAAGAAGGAGAAGGAGAAGGTGAAGTCTGGAGGGTGAATCAGAAGAAGCAGAAGAAGGAGAAGGAGAAGATGAAGTCTGGAGGGTGAATCAGAAGAAGTAGAAGAAGGAGAAGGAGAAGGTGTAGTCTGGACGGTGAATCAGAAGAAGTAGACGAAGGAGAAGGAGAAGGTGAAGTCTGCAGGGTGAATCAGAAGAAGCAGAAGAAGGAGAAGGAGAAGGTGAAGTCTGGAGAGTGAATCAGAAGAAGTAGAAGAAGGCGAAGGAGAAGGTGAAGTCTGGAGGGTGAATCAGAAGAAGAAGGAGAAGGTGAAGTCTGGAGGGTGAATCAGAAGAAGCAGAAGAAGGAGAAGGAGAAGGTGAAGTCTGGAGGGTGAATCAGAAGAAGCAGAATAAGGAGAAGGAGAAGGTGAAGTCTGGAGGGTGAATCAGAAGAAGCAGAAGAAGGAGAAGGAGAAGGTGAAGTCTGGAGGGTGAATCAGAAGAAGTAGAAGAAGGAGAAGGAGAAGGTGAAGTCTGGAGGGTGAATCAGAAGAAGTAGAAGAAGGAGAACGAGAAGGTGAAGTCAGGAGAGTGAAGCAGTCGAAGCAGAAGAAGGAGAAGGAGAAGGTGAAGTAAGGAGGGTGAATCAGAAGAAGTAGAAGAAGGAGAAGGAGAAGGTGAAGTCTGGAGGGTGAATCAGAAGACGGAGAAGAAGGAGAAGGAGAAGGTGAAGTCTGGAGGGTGAATCAGAAGAAGTAGAAGAAGGAGAAGGAGAATGTGAAGTCTGGAGGGTGAATCAGAAGAAGCAGAAGAAGGAGAAGGAGAAGGTGAAGTCTGGAGGGAGAAGCAGAAGAAGTAGAAGAAGGAGAAGGAGAAGTTGAAGTCTGGAGGGTGAATCAGAAGAAGTAGAAGAAGGAGAAGGAGAAGGTGAAGTCTGGAGGGTCAATCAGAAGAAGTAGAAGAAGCAGAAGGAGAAGGTGAAGTCTGGAGGGTAAATCAGAAGAAGCAGAAGAAGGAGAAGGAGAAGATGAAGTCTGGAGGGTGAATCAGAAGAAGTAGAAGAAGGAGAAGGAGAAGGTGTAGTCTGGACGGTGAATCAGAAGAAGTAGACGAAGGAGAAGGAGAAGGTGAAGTCTGCAGGGTGAATCAGAAGAAGCAGAAGAAGGAGAAGGAGAAGGTGAAGTCTGGAGGGTGAATCAGAAGAAGTAGAAGAAGGAGAAGGAGAATGTGAAGTCTGGAGGGTGAATCAGAAGAAGAAGGAGAAGGTGAAGTCTGGAGGGTGTATCAGAAGAAGCAGAAGAAGGAGAAGGAGAAGGTGAAGTCTGGAGGGTGAATCAGCAGAAGCAGAATAAGGAGAAGGAGAAGGTGAAGTCTGGAGGGTTAATCAGAAGAAGCAGAAGAAGGAGAAGGAGAAGGTGAAGTCTGGAGGGTGAATCAGAAGAAGTAGAAGAAGGAGAAGGAGAAGTTGAAGTCTGGAGGGTGAATCAGAAGAAGTAGAAGAAGGAGAAGGAGAAGGTGAAGTCAGGAGAGTGAAGCAGAAGAAGCAGAAGAAGGAGAAGGAGAAGGTGAAGTCTGGAGGGTGAAGCAGAAGAAGCAGAAGAAGGAGAAGGAGAAGGTGAAGTCTGGAGGGCGAAGCAGAAGAAGCAGAAGAAGGAGAAGGAGAAGGTGAAGTCTGGAGGGTGAAGCAGAAGAAGCAGAAGAAGGAGAAGGAGAAGGTGAAGTCTGGAGGGTGAATCAGAAGAAGTAGAAGAAGGAGAAGGAGAAGGTGAAGTCTGGAGGGTGAAGCAGAAGAAACAGAAGAAGGAGAAGGAGAAGGTGAAGACTGAAGGGTGAATCAGAAGAAGTAGAAGAAGGAGAAGGAGAAGGTGAAGTCTGGAGGGTGAATCAGAAGAAGCAGAAGAAGGAGAAGGAGAAGGTGAAGTCTGGAGGGTGAATCAGAAGAAGCAGAAGAAGGAGAAGGAGAAGATGAAGTCTGGAGGTTGAATCAGAAGAAGTAGAAGAAGGAGAAGGAGAAGGTGAGGTCTGGAGGGTGAATCAGAAGAAGCAGAAGAAGGAGAAGGAGAAGGTGAAGTCTGGAGAGTGAAGCAGAAGAAGCAGAAGAAGGAGAAGGAAGAGGTGAAGTCTGGAGGGTGAATCAGAAGAAGTAGAAGAAGGAGAAGGAGAAGGTGAAGTCAGGAGGGTGAAGCAGAAGAAGCAGAAGAAGGAGAAGGAGAAGGTGAAGTCTGGAGGGTGAAGCAGAAGAAGCAGAAGAAGGAGAAGGAGAAGGTGAAGTCTGGAGGGTGAAGCAGAAGAAGCAGAAGAAGGAGAAGGAGAAGGTGAAGTAAGGAGGGTGAATCAGAAGAAGTAGAAGAAGGAGAAGGAGAAGGTGAAGTCTGGAGGGTGAATCAGAAGACGTAGAAGAAGGAGAAGGAGAAGGTGAAGTCTGGAGGGTGAATCAGAAGAAGGAGAAGGAGAATGTGAAGTCTGGAGGGTGAATCAGAAGAAGCAGAAGAAGGAGAAGGAGAAGGTGAAGTCTGGAGGGAGAAGCAGAAAAGTAGAAGAAGGAGAAGGAGAAGTTGAAGTCTGGAGGGTGAATCAGAAGAAGTAGAAGAAGGAGAAGGAGAAGGTGAAGTCTGGAGGGTGAATCAGAAGAAGCAGAAGAAGGAGAAGGAGAAGATGAAGTCTGGAGGGTGAATCAGAAGAAGTAGAAGAAGGAGAAGGAGAAGGTGTAGTCTGGACGGTGAATCAGAAGAAGTAGACGAAGGAGAAGGAGAAGGTGAAGTCTGCAGGGTGAATCAGAAGAAGCAGAAGAAGGAGAAGGAGAAGGTGAAGTCTGGAGAGTGAATCAGAAGAAGTAGAAGAAGGCGAAGGAGAAGGTGAAGTCTGGAGGGTGAATCAGAAGAAGAAGGAGAAGGTGAAGTCTGGAGGGTGAATCAGAAGAAGCAGAAGAAGGAGAAGGAGAAGGTGAAGTCTGGAGGGTGAATCAGAAGAAGCAGAATAAGGAGAAGGAGAAGGTGAAGTCTGGAGGGTGAATCAGAAGAAGCAGAAGAAGGAGAAGGAGAAGGTGAAGTCTGGAGGGTGAATCAGAAGAAGTAGAAGAAGGAGAAGGAGAAGGTGAAGTCTGGAGGGTGAATCAGAAGAAGTAGAAGAAGGAGAACGAGAAGGTGAAGTCAGGAGAGTGAAGCAGAAGAAGCAGAAGAAGGAGAAGGAGAAGGTGAAGTCTGGAGGGTGAAGCAGAAGAAGCAGAAGAAGGAGAAGGAGAAGGTGAAGTCTGGAGGGCGAAGCAGAAGAAGCAGAAGAAGGAGAAGGAGATGGTGAAGTCTGGAGGGTGAAGCAGAAGAAGCAGAAGAAGGAGAAGGAGAAGGTGAAGTCTGGAGGGTGAATCAGAAGAAGTAGAAGAAGGAGAAGGAGAAGGTGAAGTCTGGAGGGTGAAGCAGAAGAAACAGAAGAAGGAGAAGGAGAAGGTGAAGACTGAAGGGTGAATCAGAAGAAGTAGAAGAAGGAGAAGGAGAAGGTGAAGTCTGAAGGGTGAATCAGAAGAAGCAGAAGAAGGAGAAGAAGAAGGTGAAGTCTGGAGGGTGAATCAGAAGAAGCAGAAGAAGGAGAAGGAGAAGATGAAGACTGGAGGGTGAATCAGAAGAAGTAGAAGAAGGAGAAGGAGAAGGTGAGGTCTGGAGGGTGAATCAGAAGAAGCAGAAGAAGGAGAAGGAGAAGGTGAAGTCTGGAGGGTGAATCAGAAGAAGCAGAAGAAGGAGAAGGTGAAGTCTGGAGGGTGAATCAGAAGAAGCAAAAGAAGGAGAAGGAGAAGGTGAAGTCAGGAGGGTGAATCAGAAGAAGCAGAAGAAGGAGAAGGAGAAGGTGAAGTTAGGAGGGTGAATCAGAAGAAGCAGAAGAAGGAGAAGGAGCAGGTGAAGTCAGGGGGGTGAAGCAGAAGAAGTAGAAGAAGGAGAAGGAGAAGGTGAAGTCAGGACGGTGAAGCAGAAGAAGCAGAAGAAGGAGAAGGAGAAGGTGAAGTCTGGAGGGCGCAGCAGAAGAAGCAGAAGAAGGAGAAGGAGAAGGTGAAGTCTGGAGGGTGAAGCAGAAGAAGCAGAAGAAGGAGAAGGAGAAGGTGAAGTCTGGAGGGTGAATCAGAAGAAGTAGAAGAAGGAGAAGGAGAAGGTGAAGTCAGTAGAGTGAAGCAGAAGAAGCAGAAGAAGGAGAAGGAGAAGGTGAAGTCTGGAGGGCGCAGCAGAAGAAGCAGAAGAAGGAGAAGGAGAAGGTGAAGTCTGGAGGGTGAAGCAGAAGAAGCAGAAGAAGGAGAAGGAGAAGGTGAAGTCTGGAGGGTGAATCTGAAGAAGTAGAAGAAGGAGAAGGAGAAGATGAAGTCAGGAGGGTGAAGCAGAAGAAGCAGAAGAAGGAGAAGGAGAAGGTGAAGTCTGGAGGGTGAAGCAGAAGAAGCAGAAGAAGGAGAAGGAGAAGGTGAAGTCTGGAGGGTGAAGCAGAAGAAGCAGAAGAAGGAGAAGGAGAAGGTGAAGTAAGGAGGGTGAATCAGAAGAAGTAGAAGAAGGAGAAGGAGAAGGTGAAGTCTGGAGGGTGAATCAGAAGACGTAGAAGAAGGAGAAGGAGAAGGTGAAGTCTGGAGGGTGAATCAGAAGAAGTAGAAGAAGGAGAAGGAGAAGGTGAAGTCTGGAGGGTGAATCAGAAGAAGCAGAAGAAGGAGAAGGAGAAGGTGAAGTCTGGAGGGAGAAGCAGAAGAAGTAGAAGAAGGAGAAGGAGAAGTTGAAGTCTGGAGGGTGAATCAGAAGAAGTAGAAGAAGGAGAAGGAGAAGGTTAAGTCTGGAGGGTCAATCAGAAGAAGTAGAAGAAGGAGAAGGAGAAGGTGAAGTCTGGAGGGTGAATCAGAAGAAGCAGAAGAAGGAGAAGGAGAAGATGAAGTCTGGAGGGTGAATCAGAAGAAGTAGAAGAAGGAGAAGCAGAAGGTGTAGTCTGGACGGTGAATCAGAAGAAGTAGACGAAGGAGAAGGAGAAGGTGAAGTCTGCAGGGTGAATCAGAAGAAGCAGAAGAAGGAGAAGGAGAAGGTGAAGTCTGGAGAGTGAATCAGAAGAAGTAGAAGAAGGCGAAGGAGAAGGTGAAGTCTGGAGGGTGAATCAGAAGAAGAAGGAGAAGGTGAAGTCTGGAGGGTGAATCAGAAGAAGCAGAAGAAGGAGAAGGAGAAGGTGAAGTCTGGAGGGTGAATCAGAAGAAGCAGAATAAGGAGAAGGAGAAGGTGAAGTCTGGAGGGTGAATCAGAAGAAGCAGAAGAAGGAGAAGGAGAAGGTGAAGTCTGGAGGGTGAATCAGAAGAAGTAGAAGAAGGAGAAGGAGAAGGTGAAGTCTGGAGGGTGAATCAGAAGAAGTAGAAGAAGGAGAACGAGAAGGTGAAGTCAGGAGAGTGAAGCAGAAGAAGCAGAAGAAGGAGAAGGAGAAGGTGAAGTCTGGAGGGTGAAGCAGAAGAAGCAGAAGAAGGAGAAGGAGAAGGTGAAGTCTGGAGGGCGAAGCAGAAGAAGCAGAAGAAGGAGAAGGAGATGGTGAAGTCTGGAGGGTGAAGCAGAAGAAGCAGAAGAAGGAGAAGGAGAAGGTGAAGTCTGGAGGGTGAATCAGAAGAAGTAGAAGAAGGAGAAGGAGAAGGTGAAGTCTGGAGGGTGAAGCAGAAGAAACAGAAGAAGGAGAAGGAGAAGGTGAAGACTGAAGGGTGAATCAGAAGAAGTAGAAGAAGGAGAAGGAGAAGGTGAAGTCTGGAGGGTGAATCAGAAGAAGCAGAAGAAGGAGAAGAAGAAGGTGAAGTCTGGAGGGTGAATCAGAAGAAGCAGAAGAAGGAGAAGGAGAAGATGAAGACTGGAGGGTGAATCAGAAGAAGTAGAAGAAGGAGAAGGAGAAGGTGAGGTCTGGAGGGTGAATCAGAAGAAGCAGAAGAAGGAGAAGGAGAAGGTGAAGTCTGGAGGGTGAATCAGAAGAAGCAGAAGAAGGAGAAGGTGAAGTCTGGAGGGTGAATCAGAAGAAGCAAAAGAAGGAGAAGGAGAAGGTGAAGTCAGGAGGGTGAATCAGAAGAAGCAGAAGAAGGAGAAGGAGAAGGTGAAGTTAGGAGGGTGAATCAGAAGAAGCAGAAGAAGGAGAAGGAGCAGGTGAAGTCAGGGGGGTGAAGCAGAAGAAGTAGAAGAAGGAGAAGGAGAAGGTGAAGGTGAAGTCTGGAGGGTGAATCAGAAGAAGTAGAAGAAGGAGAAGGAGAAGGTGAAGTCAGTAGAGTGAAGCAGAAGAAGCAGAAGAAGGAGAAGGAGAAGGTGAAGTCTGGAGGGTGAATCAGAAGAAGTAGAAGAAGGAGAAGGAGAAGGTGAAGTCAGTAGAGTGAAGCAGAAGAAGCAGAAGAAGGAGAAGGAGAAGGTGAAGTCTGGAGGGCGCAGCAGAAGAAGCAGAAGAAGGAGAAGGAGAAGGTGAAGTCTGGAGGGTGAAGCAGAAGAAGCAGAAGAAGGAGAAGGAGAAGGTGAAGTCTGGAGGGTGAATCTGAAGAAGTAGAAGAAGGAGAAGGAGAAGATGAAGTCAGGAGGGTGAAGCAGAAGAAGCAGAAGAAGGAGAAGGAGAAGGTGAAGTCTGGAGGGTGAAGCAGAAGAAGCAGAAGAAGGAGAAGGAGAAGGTGAAGTCTGGAGGGTGAAGCAGAAGAAGCAGAAGAAGGAGAAGGAGAAGGTGAAGTAAGGAGGGTGAATCAGAAGAAGTAGAAGAAGGAGAAGGAGAAGGTGAAGTCTGGAGGGTGAATCAGAAGACGTAGAAGAAGGAGAAGGAGAAGGTGAAGTCTGGAGGGTGAATCAGAAGAAGTAGAAGAAGGAGAAGGAGAAGGTGAAGTCTGGAGGGTGAATCAGAAGAAGCAGAAGAAGGAGAAGGAGAAGGTGAAGTCTGGAGGGAGAAGCAGAAGAAGTAGAAGAAGGAGAAGGAGAAGTTGAAGTCTGGAGGGTGAATCAGAAGAAGTAGAAGAAGGAGAAGGAGAAGGTTAAGTCTGGAGGGTCAATCAGAAGAAGTAGAAGAAGGAGAAGGAGAAGGTGAAGTCTGGAGGGTGAATCAGAAGAAGCAGAAGAAGGAGAAGGAGAAGATGAAGTCTGGAGGGTGAATCAGAAGAAGTAGAAGAAGGAGAAGGAGAAGGTGTAGTCTGGACGGTGAATCAGAAGAAGTAGACGAAGGAGAAGGAGAAGGTGAAGTCTGCAGGGTGAATCAGAAGAAGCAGAAGAAGGAGAAGGAGAAGGTGAAGTCTGGAGGGTGAATCAGAAGAAGTAGAAGAAGGAGAAGGAGAAGGTGAAGTCTGGAGGGTGAATCAGAAGAAGAAGGAGAAGGTGAAGTCTGGAGGGTGAATCAGAAGAAGCAGAAGAAGGAGAAGGAGAAGGTGAAGTCTGGAGGGTGAATCAGAAGAAGCAGAATAAGGAGAAGGAGAAGGTGAAGTCTGGAGGGTGAATCAGAAGAAGCAGAAGAAGGAGAAGGAGAAGGTGAAGTCTGGAGGGAGAATCAGAAGAAGTAGAAGAAGGAGAAGGAGAAGGTGAAGTCTGGAGGGTGAATCAGAAGAAGTAGAAGAAGGAGAAGGAGAAGGTGAAGTCAGGAGGGTGAAGCAGAAGAAGCAGAAGAAGGAGAAGGAGAAGGTGAAGTCTGGAGGGTGAAGCAGAAGAAGCAGAAGAAGGAGAAGGAGAAGGTGAAGTCTGGAGGGCGAAGCAGAAGAAGCATAAGAAGGAGAAGGAGAAGGTGAAGTTTGGAGGGTGAAGCAGAAGAAGCAGAAGAAGGAGAAGGAGAAGGTGAAGTCTGGAGGGTGAATCAGAAGAAGTAGAAGAAGGAGAAGGAGAAGGTGAAGTCAGGAGGGTGAAGCAGAAGAAGCAGAAGAAGGAGAAGGAGAAGGTGAAGTCTGGAGGGTGAAGCAGAAGAAGCAGAAGAAGGAGAAGGAGAAGGTGAATTGTGGAGGGTGAAGCAGAAGAAGCAGAAGAAGGATAAGGAGAAGGTGAAGTCAGGAGGGTGAATCAGAAGAAGTAGAAGAAGGAGAAGGAGAAGGTGAAGTCTGGAGCGTGAATCAGAAGATGTAGAAGAAGGAGAAGGAGAAGGTGAACTCTGGAGGGTCAATCAGAAGAAGTAGAAGAAGGAGAAGGAGAAGGTGAAGTCTGGAGGGTGAATCAGAAGAAGCAGAAGAAGGAGAAGGAGAAGGTGAAGTCTGGAGGGTGAATCAGAAGAAGTAGAAGAAGGAGAAGGAGAAGGTGTAGTCTGGACGGTGAATCAGAAGAAGTAGACGAAGGAGAAGGAGAAGGTGAAGTCTGCAGGGTGAATCAGAAGAAGCAGAAGAAGGAGAAGGAGAAGGTGAAGTCTGGAGGGTGAATCAGAAGAAGTAGAAGAAGGAGAAGGAGAAGGTGAAGTCTGGAGGGTGAATCAGAAGAAGCAGAAGAAGGAGAAGGAGAAGGTGAAGTCTGGAGGGTGAATCAGAAGAAGCAGAAGAAGGAGAAGGAGAAGGTGAAGTCTGGAGGGTGAATCAGAAGAAGCAGAATAAGGAGAAGGAGAAGGTGAAGTCTGGAGGGTGAATCAGAAGAAGCAGAAGAAGGAGATGGAGAAGGTGAAGTCTGGAGGGTGAATCAGAAGAAGTAGAAGAAGGAGAAGGAGAAGGTGAAGTCTGGAGGGTGAATCAGAAGAAGTAGAAGAAGGAGAAGGAGAAGGTGAAGTCTGGAGGGTGAATCAGCAGAAGCAGAAGAAGGAGAAGGAGAAGGTGAAGTCTGGAGGATGAATCAGAAGAAGCAGAAGAAGGAGAAGGAGACGATGAAGTCTGGAGGGTGAATCAGAAGAAGTAGAAGAAGGAGAAGGAGAAGGTGAAGTCTGGAGGGTGAATCAGAAGAAGCAGAAGAAGGAGAAGGAGAAGGTGAAGTCTGGAGGGTGAATCAGAAGAAGCAGAAGAAGGAGAAGGAGAAGGTGAAGTCTGGAGGGTGAATCAGAAGAAGCAGAATAAGGAGAAGGAGAAGGTGAAGTCTGGAGGGTGAATCAGAAGAAGCAGAAGAAGGAGAAGGTGAAGTCTGGAGGGTGAATCAGAAGAAGTAGAAGAAGGAGAAGGAGAAGGTGAAGTCTGGAGGGTGAAACAGAAGAAGTAGAAGAAGGAGAAGGAGAAGGTGAAGTCTGGAGGGTGAATCAGAAGAAGTAGAAGAAGGAGAAGGAGAAGGTGAAGTCAGGAGGGTGAATCAGAAGAAGCTGAAGAAGGAGAAGGAGAAGGTGAAGTCTGGAGGGTGAATCAGAAGAATCAGAAGAAGGAGAAGGAGAAGGTGAAGTCTGGAGGGTGAATCAGAAGAAGCAGAAGAAAGAGAAGGAGAAGGTGATGTCTGGAGGGTGAAGCAGAAGAAACAGAAGAAGGAGAAGGAGAAGGTGAAGACTGGAGGGTGAATCAGAAGAAGTAGAAGAAGGAGAAGGAGAAGGTGAAGTCTGGAGGGTGAATCAGAAGAAGTAGAAGAAGTTGAAGGAGAAGGTGAAGTCTGGAGGGTGAATCAGAAAAAGCAGAAGAAGGAGAAGGAGAAGGTGAAGTCTGGAGGGTGAATCAGAAGAAGCAGAAGAAGAAGAAGGAGAAGATGAAGTCTGGAGGGTGAATCAGAAGAAGTAGAAGAAGGAGAAGGAGAAGGTGAGGTCTGGAGGGTGAATCAGAAGAAGCAGAAGAAGGAGAAGGAGAAGGTGAAGTCTGGAGGGTGAATCAGAAGAAGCAGAAGAAGGAGAAGGAGAAGGTGAAGTTAGGAGGTTGAATCAGAAGAAGCAGAAGAAGGAGAAGGAGAAGGTGAAGTCAGGGGGGTGAAGCAGAAGAAGTAGAAGAAGGAGAAGGAGAAGGTGAAGTCAGGAGAGTGAAGCAGAAGAAGCAGAAGAAGGAGAAGGAGAAGGTGAAGTCTGGAGGGCGCAGCAGAAGAAGCAGAAGAAGGAGAAGGAGAAGGTGCAGTCTGGAGGGTGAAGCAGAAGAAGCAGAAGAAGGAGAAGGAGAAGGTGAAGTCTGGAGGGTGAAACAGAAGAAGTAGAAGAAGGAGAAGGAGAAGGTGAAGTCAGGAGGGTGAAGCAGAAGAAGCAGAAGAAGGAGAAGGAGAAGGTGAAGTCTGGAGGGTGAATCAGAAGAAGTAGAAGAAGGAGAAGGAGAAGGTGAAGTCAGGAGGGTGAAGCAGAAGAAGTAGAAGAAGGAGAAGGAGAAGGCGAAGCCTGGAGTGTGAAACAGAAGAAGTAGAAGAAGGAGAAGGAGAAGGTGAAGTCTGGAGGGTGAATCAGAAGAAGTAGAAGAAGGAGAAGGAGAATGTGAAGTCTGGAGGGTGAATCAGAAGAAGCAGAAGAAGGAGAAGGAGAAGGTGAAGTCTGGAGGGAGAAGCAGAAGAAGTAGAAGAAGGAGAAGGAGAAGTTGAAGTCTGGAGGGTGAATCAGAAGAAGTAGAAGAAGGAGAAGGAGAAGGTGAAGTCTGGAGGGTCAATCAGAAGAAGTAGAAGAAGGAGAAGGAGAAGGTGAAGTCTGGAGGGTAAATCAGAAGAAGCAGAAGAAGGAGAAGGAGAAGATGAAGTCTGGAGGGTGAATCAGAAGAAGTAGAAGAAGGAGAAGGAGAAGGTGTAGTCTGGACGGTGAATCAGAAGAAGTAGACGAAGGAGAAGGAGAAGGTGAAGTCTGCAGGGTGAATCAGAAGAAGCAGAAGAAGGAGAAGGAGAAGGTGAAGTCTGGAGGGTGAATCAGAAGAAGTAGAAGAAGGAGAAGGAGAAGGTGAAGTCTGGAGGGTGAATCAGAAGAAGAAGGAGAAGGTGAAGTCTGGAGGGTGAATCAGAAGAAGCAGAAGAAGGAGAAGGAGAAGGTGAAGTCTGGAGGGTGAATCAGCAGAAGCAGAAAAAGGAGAAGGAGAAGGTGAAGTCTGGAGGGTGAATCAGAAGAAGCAGAAGAAGGAGAAGTAGAAGGTGAAGTCTGGAGGGTGAATCAGAAGAAGTAGAAGAAGGAGAAGGAGAAGTTGAAGTCTGGAGGGTGAATCAGAAGAAGTAGAAGAAGGAGAAGGAGAAGGTGAAGTCAGGAGAGTGAAGCAGGAGAAGCAGAAGAAGGAGAAGGAGAAGGTGAAGTCTGGAGGGTGAAGCAGAAGAAGCAGAAGAAGGAGAAGGAGAAGGTGAAGTCTGGAGGGCGAAGCAGAAGAAGCAGAAGAAGGAGAAGGAGAAGGTGACGTCTGGAGGGTGAATCAGAAGAAGCAGAAGAAGGAGAAGGAGAAGGTGAAGTCTGGAGGGTGACTCAGAAGAAGTAGAAGAAGGAGAAGGAGAAGGTGAAGTCTGGAGGGTGAAGCAGAAGAAACAGAAGAAGGAGAAGGAGAAGGTGAAGACTGAAGGGTGAATCAGAAGAAGTAGAAGAAGGAGAAGGAGAAGGTGAAGTCTGGAGGGTGAATCAGAAGAAGCAGAAGAAGGAGAAGGAGAAGGTGAAGTCTGGAGGGTGAATCAGAAGAAGCAGAAGAAGGAGAAGGAGAAGATGACGTCTGGAGGGTGAATCAGAAGAAGTAGAAGAAGGAGAAGGAGAAGGTGAGGTCTGGAGGGTGAATCAGAAGAAGCAGAAGAAGGAAAAGGAGAAGGTGAAGTCTGGAGAGTGAAGCAGAAGAAGCAGAAGAAGGAGAAGGAGAAGGTGAAGTCTGGAGGGTGAAGCAGAAGAAGCAGAAGAAGGAGAAGGAGAAGGTGAAGTCTGGAGGGCGAATCAGAAGAAGTAGAAGAAGGAGAAGGAGAAGGTGAAGTCAGGAGGGTGAAGCAGAAGAAGCAGAAGAAGGAGAAGGAGAAGGTGAAGTCTGGAGGGTGAAGCAGAAGAAGCAGAAGAAGGAGAAGGAGAAGGTGAAGTCTGGAGGGTGAAGCAGAAGAAGCAGAAGAAGGAGAAGGAGAAGGTGAAGTAAGGAGGGTGAATCAGAAGAAGTAGAAGAAGGAGAAGGAGAAGGTGAAGTCTGGAGGGTGAATCAGAAGACGTAGAAGAAGGAGAAGGAGAAGGTGAAGTCTGGAGGGTGAATCAGAAGAAGTAGAAGAAGGAGAAGGAGAATGTGAAGTCTGGAGGGTGAATCAGAAGAAGCAGAAGAAGGAGAAGGAGAAGGTGAAGTCTGGAGGGAGAAGCAGAAAAGTAGAAGAAGGAGAAGGAGAAGTTGAAGTCTGGAGGGTGAATCAGAAGAAGTAGAAGAAGGAGAAGGAGAAGGTGAAGTCTGGAGGGTCAATCAGAAGAAGTAGAAGAAGGAGAAGGAGAAGGTGAAGTCTGGAGGGTGAATCAGAAGAAGCAGAAGAAGGAGAAGGAGAAGATGAAGTCTGGAGGGTGAATCAGAAGAAGTAGAAGAAGGAGAAGGAGAAGGTGTAGTCTGGACGGTGAATCAGAAGAAGTAGACGAAGGAGAAGGAGAAGGTGAAGTCTGCAGGGTGAATCAGAAGAAGCAGAAGAAGGAGAAGGAGAAGGTGAAGTCTGGAGGGTGAATCAGAAGAAGTAGAAGAAGGAGAAGGAGAAGGTGAAGTCTGGAGGGTGAATCAGAAGAAGAAGGAGAAGGTGAAGTCTGGAGAGTGAAGCAGAAGAAGCAGAAGAAGGAGAAGGAGAAGGTGAAGTCTGGAGGGTGAAGCAGAAGAAGCAGAAGAAGGAGAAGGAGAAGGTGAAGTCTGGAGGGCGAATCAGAAGAAGTAGAAGAAGGAGAAGGAGAAGGTGAAGTCAGGAGGGTGAAGCAGAAGAAGCAGAAGAAGGAGAAGGAGAAGGTGAAGTCTGGAGGGTGAAGCAGAAGAAGCAGAAGAAGGAGAAGGAGAAGGTGAAGTCTGGAGGGTGAAGCAGAAGAAGCAGAAGAAGGAGAAGGAGAAGGTGAAGTAAGGAGGGTGAATCAGAAGAAGTAGAAGAAGAGAAGGAGAAGGTGAAGTCTGGAGGGTGAATCAGAAGACGTAGAAGAAGGAGAAGGAGAAGGTGAAGTCTGGAGGGTGAATCAGAAGAAGTAGAAGAAGGAGAAGGAGAATGTGAAGTCTGGAGGGTGAATCAGAAGAAGCAGAAGAAGGAGAAGGAGAAGGTGAAGTCTGGAGGGAGAAGCAGAAAAGTAGAAGAAGGAGAAGGAGAAGTTGAAGTCTGGAGGGTGAATCAGAAGAAGTAGAAGAAGGAGAAGGAGAAGGTGAAGTCTGGAGGGTCAATCAGAAGAAGTAGAAGAAGGAGAAGGAGAAGGTGAAGTCTGGAGGGTGAATCAGAAGAAGCAGAAGAAGGAGAAGGAGAAGATGAAGTCTGGAGGGTGAATCAGAAGAAGTAGAAGAAGGAGAAGGAGAAGGTGTAGTCTGGACGGTGAATCAGAAGAAGTAGACGAAGGAGAAGGAGAAGGTGAAGTCTGCAGGGTGAATCAGAAGAAGCAGAAGAAGGAGAAGGAGAAGGTGAAGTCTGGAGGGTGAATCAGAAGAAGTAGAAGAAGGAGAAGGAGAAGGTGAAGTCTGGAGGGTGAATCAGAAGAAGAAGGAGAAGGTGAAGTCTGGAGGGTGAATCAGAAGAAGCAGAAGAAGGAGAAGGAGAAGGTGAAGTCTGGAGGGTGAATCAGAAGAAGCAGAATAAGGAGAAGGAGAAGGTGAAGTCTGGAGGGTGAATCAGAAGAAGGAGAAGAAGGAGAAGGAGAAGGTGAAGTCTGGAGGGTGAATCAGAAGAAGTAGAAGAAGGAGAAGGAGAAGGTGAAGTCTGGAGGGTGAATCAGAAGAAGTAGAAGAAGGAGAAGGAGAAGGTGAAGTCAGGAGGGTGAAGCAGAAGAAGTAGAAGAAGGAGAAGGAGAAGGCGAAGCCTGGAGTGTGAAACAGAAGAAGTAGAAGAAGGAGAAGGAGAAGGTGATGTCTGGAGGGTGAATCAGAAGAAGTAGAAGAAGGAGAAGGAGAATGTGAAGTCTGGAGGGTGAATCAGAAGAAGCAGAAGAAGGAGAAGGAGAAGGTGAAGTCTGGAGGGAGAAGCAGAAGAAGTAGAAGAAGGAGAAGGAGAAGTTGAAGTCTGGAGGGTGAATCAGAAGAAGTAGAAGAAGGAGAAGGAGAAGGTGAAGTCTGGAGGGCGAATCAGAAGAAGTAGAAGAAGGAGAAGGAGAAGGTGAAGTCAGGAGGGTGAAGCAGAAGAAGCAGAAGAAGGAGAAGGAGAAGGTGAAGTCTGGAGGGTGAAGCAGAAGAAGCAGAAGAAGGAGAAGGAGAAGGTGAAGTCTGGAGGGTGAAGCAGAAGAAGCAGAAGAAGGAGAAGGAGAAGGTGAAGTAAGGAGGGTGAATCAGAAGAAGTAGAAGAAGGAGAAGGAGAAGGTGAAGTCTGGAGGGTGAATCAGAAGACGTAGAAGAAGGAGAAGGAGAAGGTGAAGTCTGGAGGGTGAATCAGAAGAAGTAGAAGAAGGAGAAGGAGAATGTGAAGTCTGGAGGGTGAATCAGAAGAAGCAGAAGAAGGAGAAGGAGAAGGTGAAGTCTGGAGGGAGAAGCAGAAAAGTAGAAGAAGGAGAAGGAGAAGTTGAAGTCTGGAGGGTGAATCAGAAGAAGTAGAAGAAGGAGAAGGAGAAGGTGAAGTCTGGAGGGTCAA
>NW_028226193.1:0-64407 GCF_052327205.1 Somniosus microcephalus | reverse complement strand
CCCCTCTCCCTCACACACACACTCCCTCCCTCTCCCCTCACACACACACTCCCCCCTCTCCCTCACACACATCACTCCCCCCTCTCCCTCACACACACACTCCCCCCCTCCTCCTCACACACACACTCCCCCCTCTCCCTCACACACACACACTCCCCCCTCTCCCTCACACACACACTACCCCCCCCTCCCTCACACACACACTCCCCCCCTCTCCCTCACACACACACTCCCCCCTCTCCCTCACACACACACTCCCCCCTCTCCCTCACACACACACTCCCCCCCTCTCCTCACACACACACTCCCCCCCCTCCCTCAACACACACTCCCCCCCTCTCCCTCACACACACACTCCCCCCTCCCTCACACACACACTCCCCCCCTCTCCCTCACACACACACTCCCCCCTCTCCCTCACACACACACTCCCCCCTCTCCCTCACACACACACTCCCCTCCTCCCTCACACACACACTCCCCCTCTCCCTCACACACACACTCCCCCCCTCCCCTCACACACACACTCCCCCCTCTCCCTCACACACACACTCCCCCCTCTCCCTCACACACACACTCCCCCTCTCCCTCACACACACACACCCCCCTCTCCCTCACACACACACACCCCCCTCTCCCTCACACACACACTCCCCCCCTCTCCCTCACACACACACTCCCCCCTCCCCACACACACACTCCCCCCACTCCCCTCACACACACACTCCCCCCTCTCCCTCACACACACACCCCCCCTCCCTCACACACACACTCCCCCCTCTCCCTCACACACACACTCCCCCCTCTCCCTCACACACACACTCCCCCCTCTCCCTCACACACACACCTCCCCCCTCCCTCACACACACACTCCCCCCCTCTCCCTCACACACACACTCCCCCCCTCTCCTCACACACACACTCCCCCCTCTCCCTCACACACACACTCCCCCCCTCCCTCACACACACACCTCCCCCCCCTCCCTCACACACACACTCCCCCCTCTCCCCACACACACACTCCCACCCCTCCTCCCTCACACACACACTCCCCCCTCCCTCACACACACACTCACCTCCCCACACCCACTCCCCTCTCCCACACACTCCCCCACTCCCTCACACACACACTCCCCCCTCCTCCCTCACACACACACCCCCCCTCTCCCACACACACACTCCCCCCCTCCCCTCACACACACACTCCCCCTCTCCCTCACACACACACTCCCCCCTCCCTCACACACACACACCCCCCCTCCCTCACACACACACCACCCCCCTCTCCCCACACACACACTCCCCCCACTCCCTCACACACACACTCCCCCCTCTCCCTCACACACACACTCCCCCCCTCCCTCACACACACACTCCCCCCTCTCCCTCACACACACACTCCCCCCTCTCCCTCACACACACACCCCCCTCTCCCTCACACACACACTCCCCCCTCTCCCACACACACACACCCACCCCCCCTCTCCCTCACACACACACTCCCCCCTCTCCCTCACACACACACTCCCCCCTCCCTCACAACACACACCACCCCCTCTCCCTCACACACACACTCCCCCCTCTCCCTCACACACACACTCCCCCCTCTCCCTCACACACACACCCACCCCTCCCCACACACACACTCCCCCCACCCCTCACACACACACTCCCCCCTCTCCCTCACACACACACCCCCCCTCCCTCACACACACACACTCCCCCCCTCTCCCTCACACACACACTCCCCCCCTCTCCCTCACACACACACACCCCCCCTCCCTCACACACACACTCCCCACCCCCTCTCACACACACACTCCCCCTCTCCCTCACACACACACTCCCCCTCTCCCTCACACACACACACACTCCCCCCTCCTCCCTCACACACACACTCCCCCCTCCTCACACACACACTCCCCCCTCTCCCTCACACACACACTCCCCCTCTCCACACACACACTCCCCCCTCTCCCTCACACACACACTCCCCCCTCCCTCACACACACACACTCCCCCCCTCTCACACACACACTCCCCCACTCCCCTCACACACACACTCCCCCACTCCCTCACACACACACTCCCCCTCTCCCTCACACACACACTCCCCCCTCACCCTCACACACACACTCCCCCCTCTCCCTCACACACACACTCCCCCCTCTCCTCACACACACACTCCCCCCTCTCCCTCACACACACACCCCACTCCCCCTCTCCCTCACACACACACTCCCCCTCTCCCTCACACACACACACTCCCCCTCTCCCTCACACACACACTCCCCCCTCTCCCTCACACACACACTCCCCCCTCTCCCCTCACACACACACTCCCCCCCTCCCTCACACACACACTCCCCTCTCCCTCACACACACACTCCCCCCTCTCCCTCACACACACACTCCCCCCTCCCTCACACACACACTCCCCCCTCTCCCTCACACACACACTCCCCCCCTCTCCCTCACACACACACACTCCCCCCTCTCCCTCACACACACACTCCCCCTCTCCCTCACACACACACTCCCCCTCTCCCTCACACACACTCCCCCCTCTCCCTCACACACACACTCCCCCCTCTCCCTCACACACACACTCTCCCCCTCTCCCTCACACACACACTCCCCCCCTCCCTCACACACACACTCCCCCCCTCCCTCACACACACACACTCCCCCCTCCCCTCTCCCTCACACACACACTCTCCCCCTCTCCCTCACACACACACTCCCCCCTCCCTCACACACACACTCCCCCCTCTCTCACACACACACACTCCCCCCCTCTCCCTCACACACACACTCCCCCCTCTCTCACACACACACTCCCCCCTCTCCTCACACACACACACTCCCCCCCTCTCCCTCACACACACTCCCCCCTCTCTCACACACACACTCCCCCCTCTCCCTCACACACACACTCCCCCCCTCACACACACACTCCCCCCCTCACACACACACTCCCCCCCTCACACACACACTCGCCCCCTCACACTCCCTCCCTCTCCCTCACACTCCCCCCCTCTCCCTCACACACACACTCCCCCCCTCACACACACACTCCCCCCCTCACACACACACTCGCCCCCTCACACTACCCCCCTCTCCCTCACACTCCCCCCTCTCCCTCACACTCCCCCCCCCTCCATCACACTCCCCCCCTCTCCCTCACACTCCCCCCTCCCCTCACACTCTCACCCCCTCTCCCTCACACTCCCCCCCTCTCCCTCACACTCCCCCCCTCTCCCTCACACTCCCCCCCTCTCCCTCACACTCCCCCCCTCTCCCTCACACTCCCCCCCCTCTCCGTCACACTCACCCCCCTCTCCCTCACACTCCCCCCTCTCCCTCACACTCCCCCCTCTCTCCCTCATACTCCCCCCCTCACACTCCCCCCAACTCCCTCACACACCCCCCCTCCCTCACACTCCCTCTCCCTCACACTCCCCCCCTCTTCCTCACACTCCCCCCCTCTCCCTCACCCCCCTCCCCTCTCCCTCACCCCCCTCCCCTCTCCCTCACCCCCCCCTCTCCCTCACACTCCCCCCCTCCCTCACACACACACACTCCCCCCCTCTCCCTCACACATTTCCCCCCCCCCCTCCCTCACACTCCCCCCCTCTCCCTCACACTTCCCCCCCTCCCTCACACTCCCCCCCTCCCTCACACTCCCCCCTCTCCCTCACACACTCTCCCCCCTCCCTCACACACTCTCCCCCCCTCTCCCTCACACACTCTCCCCCCCCTCTCCCTCACACACTCTCCCCCCCCCTCTCCCTCACACACTCTCCCTCACACACTCTCCTTTCCTTTCTCTCCCTGCCTCCCCTCTCCCTCGCTGGCGCCTCAGGCCCGGCCGGACTCACCTCGGTAGCAGAACGGAGTCACTCCGACAACGGGAGGCCGGGGTTCCTGCTGGTGAACGCGGCGGGCCTTTGGACCCGGTTGGCCGGGCTGCAGACTCCCATGTCCGATTGCGATCGGGGACAGCTGATTCAAAAGCGCCGGTTTTGCCGGTCCCGCACTCACGGCAGGAGAGAGAGGGGGAAGTAGAGAGAGAGAAGGAGAGAGAGAGGGAAGAGGAGAGAGAGAAGGAGAGGGAGAGAGGGAAGGAGAGGGAGAGAGGGAAGAGGAGAAGGAGAGAGAGAGAGAGAGGGAAGAGGAGAGAGAGAGAGAGAGAAATTTTTTCAGCTTCAGGCCTGCCTGCAGCGGGCGGAGAGCAGCCCCGAGTCCCCCCTGCGCGAGGGTGAGGAGGAGGAGGGGGGGGACGGCGGCGGTTAGAGCGGAGCGCTGAACTCGAGGCCCAGGCTTCCCGGGCTGCTAGGCCATGCCCGGCGCTGGCACAGCCGCTCGAAACGGCCTTCAAAGTAGGCGAGCCTCCGGGCGAAGGGCAGGGGATCACTTAATTTCCTACTCAAATAACTTGTTATTTAATTCCCTAACACATAATTCAAATATTTACCTTAGTTCCCTAACACACAGAAAGTGTGGGAAAAAAATCGTGAAGAATCAAGATGGCGGCCACTCACCTCGGTTCAGAATGATATGGCCCGCCCACACACGTACCGATTGGTCAACCATCAGGTCACTGAACTGTAGGATTGGTCAATCGTCCTGTCACTCAACACTCAACTGTAGGATGGCCCACCCGCACGCGCAATGAACCCGCCCCCGAGATGCAGCGATTGGTCAACCGTCGGTCAACTGTCAGGTCGCTCGACCACACGATTGGTCAACCTTCACGTCACTCAATGCTAATGAGCAAATGAGCGGAACTTTTGCCATTTAATGAGCGGAATTTTGAACGTTTTTGGGATACCGTGGGCACGATTTATGTCCGGCCGAAACGTAAATATGCCTATGACCGGTCCGTAATCGTAAGCTTTCTTTTGATGTGACGCGCGTGTAGGTACGCTCTATAACTTTCAAATGTATAGAGAACGGACAGACAGACAGACAGACAGAAAGACAGACAGAAGAGGTCTTTTAGATAGATATACACATTACACTCACACACCACATTATATTGACATACTGTTACACTGACACACCACACTACATCAACACAGCACATTACCGTAAAATACACCACATTACACTGACCCAGCACATTACACTGACCCAACACGGCTCTCCCCGGGCACAGTGTCCCGTGCCGACGGGCGACTCTCCCCGGGCACAGTGTCCCGTGCCGACGGGCGACTCTCCCCGGGCACAGTGTCCCGTGCCGACGGGCGACTCTCCCCGGGCACAGTGTCCCGTGCCGACGGGCGACTCTCCCCGGGCACAGTGTTCCGTGCCGACGGGCGACTCTCCCCGGGCACAGTGTCCCGTGCCGACGGGCGACTCTCCCCGGGCACAGTGTCCCGTGCCGACGGGCGACTCTCCCCGGGCACAGTGTCCCGTGCCGACGGGCGACTCTCCCCGGGCACAGTGTCCCGTGCCGACGGGCGACTCTCCCCGGGCACAGTGTCCCGTGCCGACGGGCGACTCTCCCCGGGCACAGTGTTCCGTGCCGACGGGCGACTCTCCCCGGGCACAGTGTCCCGTGCCGACGGGCGACTCTCCCCGGGCACAGTGTCCCGTGCCGACGGGCGACTCTCCCCGGGCACAGTGTCCCGTGCCGACGGGCGACTCTCCCCAGGCACAGTGTCCCGTGCCAACGGGCGACTCTCCCCGGGCACAGTGTCCCATGCCAACGGGCGACTCTCCCCGGGCACAGTGTCCCGTGCCGACGGGCGACTCTCCCCGGGCACAGTGTCCCATGCCAACGGGCGACTCTCCCCAGGCACAGTGTCCCGTGCCAACGGGCGACTCTCCCTGGGCACAGTGTCCCGTGCCGACGGGCGACTCTCCCCGGGCACAGTGTCCCATGCCAACGGGCGACTCTCCCCGGGCACAGTGTCCCGTGCCGATGGGCGACTCTCCCCGGGCACAGTGTCCCGTGCTGACGGGCGACTCTCCCCGGGCACAGTGTCCCATGCCGACGGGCGACTCTCCCCGGGCACAGTGTCCCGTGCCAACGGGCGACTCTCCCCGGGCACAGTGTCCCGTGCCGACGGGCGACTCTCCCCGGGCACAGTGTCCCATGCCGACGGGCGACTCTCCCCGGGCACAGTGTCCCGTGCCGACGGGCGACTCTCCCCAGGCACAGTGTCCCGTGCCGACGGGCGACTCTCCCCGGGCACAGTGTCCCGTGCCGACGGGCGACTCTCCCCGGGCACAGTGTCCCGTGCCGACGGGCGACTCTCCCCGGGCACAGTGTCCCGTGCCGACGGGCGACTCTCCCCAGGCACAGTGTCCCGTGCCGACGGGCGACTCTCCCCAGGCACAGTGTCCCGTGTGGTCCAGTACATTTTTCTTTCGTCTCAAGGTCAACTCATTTCTAATATGCCTAATGAGAAATTTGCAGAAAATTCAGATTGAGATATGTAGTTCTAACAGAAATGGAAAAATAGATTGAAAATTAAATGATTGAAATTATTCCAACATAGCTTGCAGAGTAATCAATATGCCCAGTAAATGCATTTTGCATCTGTAGTGAATTATATCTGAAAATACTTAATGTTTCAAATTGAAATTATTTTCCATAGGAAAAAATGATAACACGTTCAGAACATTTTTCATTGTCATTATGTTATCCAATGCTCAGAACATGAAAGACTTACCAGTTAGAATTATACCCTTGGAGAAACAAAGTACACCAACATCTTTTAAAATATGGTGCCCAAATACATGGTTTATTAGAATGTTCCATTATCTGTCCATTCAGTATTTTGCTAAACATCGTTTCCCTGGGTAAAGCAATGGGATCTGATCTATTTAAGAATGTTTTAACTACGAGTAAAAAATAATTGCAGTGTTAAAATAGTAAGTAAGATCAACGTTTAAAGTTCAAAATAAAATGTTGTATTATATTATAAGTGATCTCAACAAATCAGTAATATACAGTATATTATATATAAAAACATTTCCTGTTACATTCCTATGCTCACATTTGTAACGGAAAGTGCCTTTGTAAACTTTTCACGCTGTAGCTACATCTTGCTGCCAGTGCTGGTGCTGTGCAGAGGGTGTAATTGCAGCGTGACAGGTTTACATAGGAAGTTTCAATAATAAATGTGGATATAGGAATTTAAGAAAGAAGAAGAGCTTGCTTTTATATAATGCCTTTCATGACTTTAGGATGTCCCAAAGTGCTTCACATCCAATTCAATACTTCTGGAGTACAGTCACTGTTGTGATGCTTTCACCAAGTCTTCACTCTCACTGCCATTGAGTCTTCACGCTCGCCATTACCGAGTCTTCACTCTTGGCAGTGGCATGGCTCAGTTGGTAGCTCTCTCACCTGAGTCAGAAGGTCGTGGGTTCAAGCCCCACACCAGAGACTTGCGCTCAAAATCCAGGCTGACACTCCAGTGCAGTATTCAGGAAGAGCTGCACTGTCAAAGGTGCCATCTTTCAGATGAGACGTTAAACCGAGGCCCCGTCAGCTCTCTCGGGTGGATGTCAAAGATCCCATGGCACTATTTCGAAGAAGAACAGGGGAGTTATCCCCAGTGTTCTGGCCAATATTTATCCCTCAATCAACATCACTAAGAATCAGATTATCTGGTCATCATCACATTGCTGTTTGTGAGAGCTTGTTGTGTGCAAATTGGCTGCTGTATTTTCTACATTACAACAGTGGCTAAACTTCAAAAATATTTCATTGGCTGTAAAGCACTTTGGGACGTCCTGAGGTCATGAAAAGTTCTATATCTCTCGCTATTACCAAGTTTTCACGCTCCCTGTCAGGGTCTTCACTCTTGCTGTCACTGAATCTTTGCTATCTCTGTGCCTTCACTCTCGCTGTCACCAAGTCTTTACTCTCACTGTCATTGAGTCTTCACACTCGATGTCAGCGAGTCTTCACTCTCTATCGGCAATCTTCACTCTCGCTGTCACCGAGTCTTCACTCTTGCTTCCTGAGTCTCCACTCTTGCTGTCACCAAGACTTCACTCTCACTATTGGCGAGTCTTCACTCTCGCTGTCATCGAGACTTCACTCTCACTATTGGCGAGTCTTCACTCTCTCTATCACCGAGACTTCACTCTCGCTTCCTGAGTCTTCACTCTTGCTATCGGCGAGTCTTCACTCTCACTATTGCGAGTCTTCACTCTCACTGTCGACGAGTCTTCACTCTCACTGTCGACGAGTCTTCACTCTCACCATCGGCGAGTCTTCACTCTCTATTGGTGAGTCTTCACTCTCACTGCCACCAAGTCTTCTCTCTCTCTATTGGCAAGTCTTCACTCTCGCTGTCACAGAGTCTTCACTCCCACTATCACCGAGTCTTCACTCTCTCTATTGGTGAGTCTTCACTCTCTCTATCAGCAATCTTCACTCTCGCTGTCATCGAGTCTTCACTCTCGCATCCTGAGTCTTCACTCTTGCTGTCACTGAGACTTCACTCTCACTATTGGCGAGTCTTCACTCTCACTATTGGCGAGTCTTCACTCTCACTATCGGTGAGTCTTCACTCTCACTATTAGCAAGTCTTCGCCCTCTCTATTGGCGAGTCTTCGTTCTCACTGTTCGCGAGTCTTCACTCTCTCTATTGGTGAGTCTTCTCTCTCTATTGGTGAGTCTTCACTCTCACTGTCGGTGAGTCTTCACTCTCTCTATTGGTGAGTCTTCCCTCTCACTGTCGGCGAGGCTTCCCTCTCCCTGTCGGCGAGTCTTCCCTCTCACTGTCGGCGAGTCTTCCCTCTCACTGTCGGCGAGTCTTCCCTCTCACTGTCGGCGAGTCTTCCCCCTCACTGTCGGCGAGTCTTCCCTCTCGCTGTCGGCGAGGCTTCCCTCTCACTGTCGGCGAGTCTTCTCTCTCACTGTCGGCAAGTCTTCCCTCTCACTGTCGGCGAGTCTTCTCTCTCACTGTCGGCGAGTCTTCCCTCTCACTGTCGGCGAGTCTTCCCTCTCACTGTCGGCGAGTCTTCCCTCTCACTGTCGGCGAGGCTTCCCTCTCACTGTCGGCGAGTCTTCCCTCTCACTGTCGGCGAGTCTTCCCTCTCACTGTCGGCGAGTCTTCCCTCTCACTGTCGGCGAGGCTTCCCTCTCGCTGTCGGCGAGACTTCCCTCTCGCTGTCGGCGAGGCTTCCCTCTCACTGTCCGCGAGGCTTCCCTCTCGCTGTCGGCGAGTCTTCCCCCTCTCTAGTGGCGACTCTTCACACTCTCATTGTCGGTGAGTCTTCACTCTCGCTGTTGGGGAGTCTTCACTCTCGCTGTTGGTGAGTCTTCACTCTCGCTGTTGGTGAGTGTTCACTCTCGCTGTCACCGAGTCTTCACTCTCGCTGTCACTGAGTCTTCATTCTCACTATCGGCGAGTCTTCACTCTCGCTGTTGGGGAGTCTTCACTCTCGCTGTTGGTGAGTCTTCACTCTCGCTGTTGGGGAGTCTTCACTCTCGCTGTTGGGGAGTCTTCACTCTCACTGTCGGCGAGTCTTCCCTCTCACTGTCGGCGAGTCTTCCCTCTCACTGTCGGCGAGTCTTCCCTCTCACTGTCGGCGAGGCTTCCCTCTCACTGTCGGCGAGTCTTCCCTCTCACTGTCGGCGAGTCTTCCCTCTCACTGTCGGCGAGTCTTCCCTCTCACTGTCGGCGAGGCTTCCCTCTCGCTGTCGGCGAGACTTCCCTCTCGCTGTCGGCGAGGCTTCCCTCTCACTGTCCGCGAGGCTTCCCTCTCGCTGTCGGCGAGTCTTCCCCCTCTCTAGTGGCGACTCTTCACACTCTCATTGTCGGTGAGTCTTCACTCTCGCTGTTGGGGAGTCTTCACTCTCGCTGTTGGTGAGTCTTCACTCTCGCTGTTGGTGAGTGTTCACTCTCGCTGTCACCGAGTCTTCACTCTCGCTGTCACTGAGTCTTCATTCTCACTATCGGCGAGTCTTCACTCTCGCTGTTGGGGAGTCTTCACTCTCGCTGTTGGTGAGTCTTCACTCTCGCTGTTGGGGAGTCTTCACTCTCGCTGTTGGGGAGTCTTCACTCTCGCTGTTGGTGAGTCTTCACTCTCGCAGTTGGTGAGTCTTCACTCTCGCTGTCACCGAGTCTTCACTCTCGCTGTTGGGGAGTCTTCACTCTCGCTGTCACCGAGTCTTCACTCTCGCTGTTGGTGAGTCTTCACTCTCACTGTCGGTGAGTCTTCACTCTCGCTGTCAGCGAGTCTTCGCTCTCACTATCGGCGAGTCTTCACTCTCGCTGTCACCGAGTCTTCACTCTCACTGTCGGCGAGTCTTCACTCTCACTGTCGGCGAGACTTCACTCTCGCTGTCACCGAGTCTTCACTCTCACTGTCGGCGAGTCTTCGCTCTCACTATCGGCGAGTCTTCACTCTCACTGTCAGCAAGTCTTCACTCTCACTATGAGCAAGTTTTCACTCTCTCTATTGGAGAGTTCAGGGCTGGGAGTGTGGGGCGAGTTCAGGGCTGGGAGTGTGGGGCGAGTTCAGGGCTGGGAGTGTGGGGTGAGTTCAGGGCTGGGAGTGTGGGGGGAGTTCAGGGCTGGGAGTGTGGGGTGAGTTCAGGGCTGGGGGTGTAGGGTGAGTTAAGGGCTGGGAGTGTGGGCTGAGTTCAGGGCTGGGAGTGTGGGCTGAGTTCAGGGCTGGGAGTGCGGGGTGAGCGAAGGGCTCATTGTGGGGTGAGTTCAGGGCTGGGAGTGTGGGGTGAGTTCAGGGCTGGGAGTGTGGGGTGAGTTCAGGGCTGGGAGTGTGGGCTGAGTTCAGGGCTGGGGGTGTGGGGTGAGTTCAGGGCTGGGAGGCTGGGTGAGTTCAGGGCTCATTGTGGGCTGAGTTCAGGCCTGGGAGTATGGAGTGTGTTCAGGGCTGGGAGTGTGGAGTGAGTTCAGGGCTGGGAGTGTGGAGTGAGTTCAGGGCTGGGAGTGTGGAGTGAGTTCAGGGCTGGGAGTGTGGAGTGAGTTCAGGGCTGGGAGTGTGGAGTGAGTTCAGGGCTGGGAGTGTGGAGTGAGTTCAGGGCTGGGAGTGTGGAGTGAGTTCAGGGCTGGGAGTGTGGGCTGAGTTCAGGGCTGGGAGTGTGGGGTGAGCTAAGTGCTCAGTGTGGGATGAGTGCAGGGTTCGGAGTGTGGGGTGAGTTCAGAAATGGGAGTGTGGAGTGAGTTCGGGGCTGGGAGTGTGGGGTGAGTTCAGGGCTGGGAGTGTGGAGTGAGTTCAGGGCTGGGAGTGTGGAGTGAGTTCAGGGCTGGGAGTGTTGAGTGAGTTCAGGGTGCAGTGTGGAGTGATTTCAGGCCTGGGAGTGTGGAGTGAGTTCAGGGCAGGGAGTGTGGAGTGGGTTCAGGGCTGGAAGTGTGGAGTGAGTTCATGGCTGGAGTGTGGGGTGAGTTCAGGGCGGGGAGTGTGGAGTGAGTTCAGGGCAGGGAGTGTTGAGTGAGTTCAGGGTGCAGTGTGGAGTGATTTCAGGCCTGGGAGTGTGGAGTGAGTTCAGGGCAGGGAGTGTGGAGTGGGTTCAGGGCTGGAAGTGTGGAGTGAGTTCATGGCTGGAGTGTGGGGTGAGTTCAGGGCTGGGAGTGTGGAGTGAGTTCAGGGCTGGGAGTGTGGGGTGAGTTCAGGGCGGGGAGTGTGGAGTGAGTTCAGGGCAGGGAGTGTTGAGTGAGTTCAGGGTGCAGTGTGGAGTGATTTCAGGCCTGGGAGTGTGGAGTGAGTTCAGGGCAGGGAGTGTGGAGTGGGTTCAGGGCGGGGAGTGTGGAGTGAGTTCCGGGCTGGGAATGTGGGGTGAGTTCAGGGCTGGGAGTGTGGGGTTAGTTAAGGGCTGGGAGTGTGGGATGAGTTCAGGGCTGGGAGTGTGGAGTGAGTTCAGGGCTGGGAGTGTGGGGTGAGTTCAGGGCTGGGAGTGTGGAGTGAGTTCAGGGCTGGGAGTGTGGGGTGAGTTCAGGGCGGGGAGTGTGGAGTGAGTTCCGGGCTGGGAATGTGGGGTGAGTTCAGGGCTGGGAGTGTGGGGTTAGTTAAGGGCTGGGAGTGTGGGATGAGTTCAGGGCTGGGAGTGTGGAGTGAGTTCAGGGCTGGGAGTGTGGGGTGAGCTAAGGGTTCAGTGTGGGGTGAGTGTAGGGCTGGGAGTGTGGGGCAAGTTCAGGGCTGGGAGTGTGGGATGAGTTCAGGGCTGGGAGTGTGGGGTGAGTTCAGGGCTGGGAGTGTGAGGCGAGTTCAGGGCTGGGAGTGTGGGAGTGAGTTCAGGGCAGGGAGTGTGGAGTAAGTTCAGGGCTGGGGGTGTGGAATGAGTTTGGGGCTCAGTATGGGATGAGTTCAGGGCTGGGAGTGTGGGTTGAGTTCGGGGCTGGGAGTGTGGGGTCAGTTCAGGGCTCAGTGTGGCGCGAGTTCGGGGCTGAATGTGGGGCGAGTTCAGGGCTGGGAGTGTGGAGTGAGTTCTGGGCTGGGAGTGTGGAGTGAGTTCGGTGCTCAGTGTGGGGCGAGTTCAGGGCTGGGAGTGTGGGGTGAGTTCAGGGCTGGGAGTATGGGGTGAGTTCAGGGCTCAGTTTGCTGTGAATTCAGGGCTGGGAGTGTGGAGTGAGTTCAGGGCTGGGAGTGTGGGGTGAGTTCAGGGCTGGGAGTGTGGAGTGAATTCAGGGCTGGTAGTGTGGCGTGAGTTCAGGGCTGGGAGTGTGGAGTGAGTTCGGGGCTCAGTGTGGGGCGAGTTCAGGGCTGGGATTGTGGAGTGAGTTCAGGGCTCAGTGTGGGGTGAGGTCAGGGCTGAGAGTGTGGGGTGAGTTCAGGGCTGGGAGTGTGGGGTGAGTTCAGGTCTGGGAGTGTGGGGTGAGTTCAGGGGTCAGTGTGGAGTGAGTTCAGGGCTGGGAGTGTGGGCTGAGTTCAGGGCTGGGAGCGTGGAGTGAGTTCAGGGCTGTGAGTGTGGGCTGAGTTCAGGGCTGGGAGTGTGGGCTGAGTTCAGGGCTGGGAGTGTGGGGTGAGTTGAGGGCTGGGAGTGTGGGGTGAGTTCAGGGCTCAGTGTGGGGTGGGTTCGGGGCTGGGAGTGTGGGGCGAGTTCAGGGCTATGAGTGTGGGGGGTGTTCAGGGCTCAGTGTGGAGTGAGTTCAGGGCTGGGAGTGTGGGGTGAGTTCAGGGCTGGTAGTTTGGAGTGAGTTCAGGGCTCAGTGTGGAGTGAGTTCAGGGCTGGGAGTGTGGGGTGAGTTCAGGGCACATTGTGGGGTGAGTTCAGGGCTCAGTGTGGAGTGAGTTCAGGGCTGGGAATGTGGAGTGAGTTCAGGGCTGGGAGTGTGGGGTGAGTTCAGGGCTGGGAATGTGGAGTGAGTTCAGGGCTGGGAGTGTGGGGTGAGTTCAGGGCTGGGAGTGTGGAGTGAGTTCAGGGCTGGGACTTTGGGGTTAGTTCAGGGCTGGGCGTTTGGGGTGAGTTCAGGGCTGGGAGTGCGGAGTGAGTTCAGGGCTGGTAGTGTGGGGTTCGTTCAGGGCTGGGCGTTTGGGGTGAGTTCAGGGCTCGGACTGTGGGGTTAGTTCAGGGCTGGGAGTGTGGGGTGAGTTCAGGGCTGGGAGTCTGGAGAGAGTTCGGGGCTCAGTGTGGGGCGAGTTCAGGGCTGGGAGTGTGGAGTAAGTTCAGGGCTGGGGGTGTGGAATGAGTTTGGGGCTCAGTGTGGGACGGGTTCAGGGCTGGGAGTATGGGATGAGTTCAGTGCTGGGAGTGTGGGGTGAGTTCAGGGCTCATTGTGGAGTTAGTTCAGGGCTGGGAGTGTGGGGTGAGTTCAGGGCGGGGAGTGTGGCGTGAGTTCGGGGCTGGGAGTGTGGGGTCAGTTCAGGGCTCAGTGTGGGGCGAGTTCGGGGCTGGGAGTGTGGAGTGAGTTCAGCGCTGGGAGTGTGGAGTCAGTTCGGTGCTCACTGTGGTGCGAGTTCAGGGCTGGGAGTGTGGGGTGAGTTCAGGGCTGGGAGTGTGGGTGGAGTTCAGGGCTGGGAATGTGGGGTGAGTTCAGGGCTGGGAGTGTGGGGGGAGTTCAGGGCTGGGAATGTGGGGTGAGTTCAGGGCTGGGAGTGTGGAGTGAGTTCAGGGCTGGGAGTGTGCGGTGAGTCCAGGCTTGGGAGTGTGGAGTGAGTTCGGGGCTCAGTGTGGGGCGAGTTCAGGGCTGGGGTTGTGGAGTGAGTTCAGGGCAGGGAGTGTGGAGTGAGTTCAGGGCTCAGTGTGGAGTGAGTTCAGGGCTCAGTGTGGGGTGAGTTCAGGGCTGGGAGTGTGGGGTGAGTTCAGGGCTGGGAGTGTGGGGTGGGTTCAGGGGTCACTGTTAAGCGAGTTCAGGACTGGGAGTGTGGGGTGAGTTCAGGGCTCAATGTGGAGTGAGTTCAGGGCGGGGGGTGTGGGGTGAGTTCAGGGCTGGGAGTGTGGAGTGAGTTCAGGGCTGGGAGTGTGGAGTGAGTTCAGGGCTGAGAGTGTAGGGTGAGTTCAGGGCTGGGAGTGTGGGGTGAGTTGAGGGCTGGGAGTGTGTGGTGAGTTCACGGCTCAGTGTTGGGTGAGTTCAGGGCTGGAAGTGTGGGGTGAGTTCAGGGCTGGGAGTGTGGGGTGAGTTCAGAGCTGGGAGTGTGGGGTGAGTTCAGGGCTGGTAGTGTGGGGTGGTTCAGGGCTGCGAGTGTGGGGGGAGCTCAGGGCTCAGTGTGGAGTGAGTTCAGGGCTGGGATTGTGGGGTGAGTTCAGGGCTGGGAGTGTGGGGGGAGCTCAGGGCTCAGTGTGGAGTGAGTTCAGGGCTGGGATTGTGGGGTGAGTTCAGGGCCGGGAGTGTGGGGCGAGTTCAGGGCTGGGAGTGTGGGGGGAGCTCAGGGCTCAGTGTGGAGTGAGTTCAGGGCTCAGTGTGGAGTGAGTTCAGGGCTGGGAGTGTGGGGTGAGTTCAGGGCTCAGTTTGGAGTGAGTTCAGGGCATGGAGTGTGGTGTGAGTTCAGGGCTGGTAGTTTGGAGTGAGTTCAGTGCTCAGTGTGGAGTGAGTTCAGGACTGGGAGTGTGGGGTGAGTTCAGGGCTGGGAGTGTGGGGTGAGTTCAGGGCTGGGAGTGTGGGGCGAGTTCAGCGCTGGGAGTGTGGGGTGAGTTCAGGGCTGGGAGTCTGGGGTGAGTTCAGGGCTGGGAGTGTGGCGTGAGTTCAGGGCTGGGAATGTGGGGTGAGTTCAGGGCTGGGAGTGTGGAGTGATTTCACGGCTGGGAGTGTGGAGTGAGTTCGGGGCTCTGTCGGGCGAGTTCAGGGCTGGGAGTGTGGAGTGAGTTCGGGGCTCTGTCGGGCGAGTTCAGGGCTGGGAGTGTGGAGTGAGTTCAGGGCTGGGAATGTGGGGTGAGTTCAGGGCTGGGAGTCTGGGGTGAGTTCAGGGCTGGGAGTGTGGAGTGAGTTCAGGGCAGGGAGTGTGGGGTGAGTTCAGGGTTCAATGTGGAGTGAGTTCAGGGCTGGGAATGTGGGGTGAGTTCAGGGCAGGGAGTGTTGAGTGAGTTCAGGGTTCAGTGTGGAGTGAGTTCAGGGCTGGGAGTGTGGGGTGAGTTCAGGGCTGGGAGTGTGGGGTGAGTTCAGGGCTGGGAGTGTGGAGTGAGTTCAGGGTTCAGTGTGGAGTGAGTTCAGGGCTGGGAGTGTGGGGATGAGTTCAGGGCTGGGAGTGTGGGGTTAGTTCGGGGCTGGGAGTGTGGGGTGAGTTCAGGGCCGGGAGTGTGGGGTGAGTTCTGGGCTCGGAATGTGGGGCGAGGTCCGGGCTGGGAGTGTGGCGTGAGTTCAGGGCTGGGAATGTGGGGTGAGTTCAGGGCTGGGAGTGTGGGGTGAGTTCAGGGCTGGGAGTGCGGAGTGAGTTCAGGGCTGGTAGTGTGGGGTTAGTTCAGGGCTGGGCGTTTGGGGTGAGTTCAGGGCTTGGACTGTGGGGTTAGTTCAGGGCTCATTGTGGGGTGGGTTCAGGGCTGGGAGTATGGGATGAGTTCAGGGCTGGGAGTGTGGGGTGAGTTCAGGGCTCATTGTGGGGTGAGTTCAGGGCTGGGAATGTGGGGCGAGGTCAGGGCTGGGAGTGGGGGTTGAGTTCAGGGCGGGGAGTGTGGCGTGAGTTCGGGGCTGGGAGTGTGGGGTGAGTTCAGGGCTCAGTGTTGGGCGAGTTAGGGGCTGAGTGTGGGGCTAGTTCAGGGCTGGGAGTGTGGAGTCAGTTCAGCGCTGGGAGTGTGGAGTCAGTTCGGTGCTCACTGTGGGGCGAGTTCAGGGCTGGGAGTGTGGCGTGAGTTCAGGGCTGGGAGTGTGGGGGGAGTTCAGGGCTGGGAGTGTGGAGTGAGTTCAGGGCTGGGAGTGTGCGGTGAGTCCAGGCTTGGGAGTGCGGAGTGAGTTCAGGGCTGGGAGTGGGAAGTGAGTTCGGGGCTCAGTGTGGGGCGAGTTCAGGGCTGGGGTTTTGGAGTGAGTTCAGGGCAGGGAGTGTGGAGTGAGTTCAGGGCTCAGTGTGGAGTGAGTTCAGGGCTCAGTGTGGGGTGAGTTCAGGGCTGGGAGTGTGGGGTGAGTTCAGGGCTGGGAGTGTGGGGTGAGTTCAGGGCTCAGTGTGGGGTGAGTTCAGGGCTGGGAGTGTGGGGTGAGTTCAGGGGTCACTGTTAAGCGAGTTCAGGGCTGGGAGTGTGGGGTGAGTTCAGGGCTCAATGTGGAGTGAGTTCAGGGCGGGGGCTGTGGTGTGAGTTCAGGGCTGGGAGTGTGGGCTGAGTTCAGGGCTGGGAGTGTGGGCTGAGTTCAGGGCTGGGAGTGTGGGGTGGTTCAGGGCTGAGAGTGTAGGGTGAGTTCAGGGCTGGGAGTGTGGGGTGAGTTGAGGGCTGGGAGTGTGTGGTGAGTTGACGGCTCAGTGTGGGGTGAGTTCAGGGCTGGGAGTGTGGCGTGAGTTCAGGGCTGGGAGTGTGGGGGGAGTTCAGGGCTGGGAGTGTGGAGTGAGTTCAGGGCTGGGAGTGTGCGGTGAGTCCAGGCTTGGGAGTGCGGAGTGAGTTCAGGGCTGGGAGTGGGAAGTGAGTTCGGGGCTCAGTGTGGGGCGAGTTCAGGGCTGGGGTTTTGGAGTGAGTTCAGGGCAGGGAGTGTGGAGTGAGTTCAGGGCTCAGTGTGGAGTGAGTTCAGGGCTCAGTGTGGGGTGAGTTCAGGGCTGGGAGTGTGGGGTGAGTTCAGGGCTGGGAGTGTGGGGTGAGTTCAGGGCTCAGTGTGGGGTGAGTTCAGGGCTGGGAGTGTGGGGTGAGTTCAGGGGTCACTGTTAAGCGAGTTCAGGGCTGGGAGTGTGGGGTGAGTTCAGGGCTCAATGTGGAGTGAGTTCAGGGCGGGGGCTGTGGTGTGAGTTCAGGGCTGGGAGTGTGGGCTGAGTTCAGGGCTGGGAGTGTGGGCTGAGTTCAGGGCTGGGAGTGTGGGGTGGTTCAGGGCTGAGAGTGTAGGGTGAGTTCAGGGCTGGGAGTGTGGGGTGAGTTGAGGGCTGGGAGTGTGTGGTGAGTTGACGGCTCAGTGTGGGGTGAGTTCGGGGCTGGGAGTGTGGGGCGAGTTCAGGGCTGGGAGTGTGGGGGGAGCTCAGGGCTCAGTGTGGAGTGAGTTCAGGGCTGGGATTGTGGGGTGAGTTCAGGGCTGGGAGTGTGGGGTGAGTTCAGGGCTCAGTTTGGAGTGAGTTCAGGGCATGGAGTGTGGTGTGAGTTCAGGGCTGGTAGTTTGGAGTGAGTTCAGTGCTCAGTGTGGAGTGAGTTCAGGGCTGGGAGTGTGGAGTGAGTTCAGGGCTGGGAGTGTGGGGTGAGTTCAGGGCTGGGAGTATGGGGTGACTTCAGGGCTCAGTGTGGGGTGAGTTCAGCGCTGGGAGTGTGGGGTGAATTCAGGGCTTGGAGTGTGGGGTGAGTTCAGGGCTGAGAGTGTGGGGTGAGTTCAGGGCAGGGAGTGTTGAGTGAGTTCAGGGTTCAGTGTGGAGTAAGTTCAGGGCTGGGAGTGTGGGGTGAATTCAGGGCGGGGATTGTGGTGTGAGTTCGGGGCTTGGAGTGTGGGGTGAGTTCAGGGCAGGGAGTGTGGAGTGAGTTCAGGGCTGGGAGTGTGGAATGAGTTTGGGGCTAGTTCAGGGCTGGGAGTGTGGGTTGTGTTCAGGGCTGGGAGTGTGGGGTTAGTTCAGGGCAGGGAGTGTGGAGTGAGTTCAGGGCTGGGAGTGTGGAATGAGTTCGGGGCTCAGTGTGGGGCGAGTTCAGGGCTGGGAGTCTGGGGTGAGTTCAGGGCTGGGAGTGTGGCGTGAGTTCAGGGCTGGGAATGTGGGGTGAGTTCAGGGCTGGGAGTGTGGGGTGAGTTCAGGGCTGGGAGTGTGGGGCGAGTTCAGGGCAGGGAGTGTGGAGTGATTTCAGGGCTGGCAGTTTGGAGTGAGTTTGGGGCTCAGTGTGGGGCGAGCTCAGGGCTGGGAGTGTGGAGTCAGTTCAGGGCAGGGAGTCTTGAGTGAGTTCAGGGTTCAGTGTGGGGTGAGTTCAGGGCTGGGAGTGTGGGGTGAGTTCAGGGCTGGGAGTGTGGAGTGAGTTCAGGGCTGGGATGTGGGGTTTGTTCGGGGCTGGGAGTGTGGGGTGAGCTCAGGGCCGGGAGTGTGGGGTGAGTTCAGGGCACATTGTGGGGTGAGTTCAGGGCTGGGAGTGTGGAGTGAGTTCAGGGCTGGTAGTGTGGGTTCGTTCAGGGCTGGGCGTTTGGGCTGAGTTCAGGGCTTGGACAGTGGGGTTAGTTCAGGGCTCATTGTGGGGTGAGTTCAGGGCTGGGAGTATGGGATGAGTTCAGGGCTGGGAGTGTGGGGTGAGTTCAGGGCTCAGTGTTGGGCGAGTTCGGGGCTGAGTGTGGGGCGAGTTCAGGGCTGGGAGTGTGGAGTAGTTCAGGGCTGGGAGTGTGGGATGGAGTTCAGGGCTGGGAGTGTGGAGTGAGTTCAGGGCTGGGAGTGTGCGGTGAGACCAGGCTTGGGAGTGTGGAGTGAGTTCAGGGCTGGGAGTGGGAAGTGAGTTCAGGGCTGGGAGTGTGGGGCGAGTTCAGGGCTGGGGTTGTGGAGTGAGTTCAGGGCTGGGAATGTGGGGTGAGTTCAGGGCTGGTAGTGTGGGGTGAGTTCAGGGCTGGGAGTGTGGGCTGAGTTCAGGGCTGGGAGTGTGGGGTGAGTTCAGGGCTGAGAGTGTAGGGTGAGTTCAGGGCTGGGAGTGTGGGGTGAGTTGAGGGCTGGGAGTGTGTGGTGAGTTCACGGCTCAGTGTGGGGTGAGTTCGGTGCTGGGAGTGTGGGGCGAGTTCAGTGCTGGGAGTGTGGGGCGAGTTCAGGGCTGGGAATGTTGGGGGAGCTCAGGGCTCAGTGTGGAGTGAGTTCAGGGCTGGGAGTGTGGGGTTAGTTTGGGGCTGGGAGTGTGGGGTGAGTTTAGGGCTGGGAGTGTGGCGTGAGTTCAGGGCACATTGTGGGGTGAGTTCAGGGCTGGGAGTGTGTAGTGAGTTCAGGGCTGGGAATGTGGGGCGAGGTCTGGGCTGGGAGTTTGGTGTGAGTTCAGGGCTGGGAGTGTGGGGTGAGTTCAGGGCTGGGAGTGTGGGGTGAGTTCAGGGCTCAGTGTGGGGTGAGGTCAGGGCTGGGAGTGTGGGGTGAGTTCAGAGCTGGGAGTGTGGGGTGAGTTCAGGGCTGGGAGTGTGGAGTGAGTTCCGGGCTCGGACTTTGGGGTTAGTTCAGGGCTGGGAGTGTGGGGTGAGTTCAGGGCTGGGAGTGTGGGGTGAGTTCAGGGGTCACTGTTAAGCGAGTTCAGCGCTGGGAGTGTGGGGTGAGTTCAGGGCTCAATGTGGAGTGAGTTCAGGGCGGGGGGTGTGGGGTGAGTTCAGGGCTGGGAGTGTGGAGTGAGTTCAGGGCTGGGAGTGTGGGCTGAGTTCAGGGCTGGGAGTGTGGGCTGAGTTCAGGGCTGGGAGTGTGGTGTGGTTCAGGGCTGAGAGTGTAGGGTGAGTTCAGGGCTGGGAGTGTGGGGCGAGTTCAGGGCTGGGAGTGTGGGGGGAGCTCAGGGCTCAGTGAGGAGTGAGTTCAGGGCTGGGAGTGTGGGGTGAGTTCAGGGCTGGGAGTGTGGGGTGAGTTCAGGGCTCAGTTTGGAGTGAGTTCAGGGCAGGGAGTGTGGTGTGAGTTCAGGGCTGGTAGTTTGGAGTGAGTTCAGTGCTCAGTGTGGAGTGAGTTCAGGGCTGGGAGTGTGGAGTGAGTTCAGGTCTGGGAGTGTGGGGTGAGTTCAGGGCTGGGAGTATGGAGTGAGTTCAGGGCTCAGTGTGGGGTGAGTTCAGCGCTGGGAGTGTGGGGTGAGTTCAGGGCTGGGAGTGTGGGGTGAGTTCAGGGCTGGGAGTGTGGGGTGAGTTCAGGGCTCAGTGTGGAGTGAGTTCAGGGCTGGGAGTGTAGGGTGAGTTCAGGGCTGGGAGTGTGGGGTGAGTTCAGGGCTGGGAGTGTGGGGTGAGTTCAGGGCTGGGAGTGTGGAGTGAATTCAGGGCAGGGAGTGTTGAGTGAGTTCAGGGCTCAGTGTGGAGTGAGTTCAGGGCTGGGAGTGTGGGGTGAGTTCAGGGCTGGGAGTGTGGGGTGAGTTCAGGGCTCAGTGTGGAGTGAGTTCAGGGCTGGGAGTGTGGGGTGAGTTCAGGGCTGGGAGTGTGGAGTAAGTTCAGGGCTGGGAGTGTGGGGTGAATTCAGGGCGGGGATTGTGGTGTGAGTTCGGGGCTTGGAGTGTGGGGTGAGTTCAGGGCAGGGAGTGTGGAATGAGTTTGGGGCTAGTTCAGGGCTGGGAGTGTGGGTTGTGTTCAGGGCTGGGAGTGTGGGGTTTGTTCAGGGCAGGGAGTGTGGAGTGAGTTCAGGGCTGGGAGTGTGGAATGAGTTTGGGTCTCAGTGTGGGGCGAGTTCAGGGCTGGGAGTGTGGGGTGAGTTCAGGGCTGGGAGTGTGGAGTGAGTTCCGGGCTGGGAGTGTGGGTTGAGTTCAGGGCTCATTGTGGGGTGAGTTCAGGGCTGGGAATGTGGGGTCCGTTCAGGGCAGGGAGTGTGGAGTGATTTCAGGGCTGGGAGTGTTGAGTGAGTTCAGGGTTCAGTGTGGAGTGAGTTCAGGGCTGGGAGTGTGGGGTGAGTTCAGGGCTGGGAGTGTGGAGTGAGTTCAGGGCTGGGAGTGTGGGGCGAGTTCAGGCCTGGGAGTGTGGAGTGAGTTCAGGCTTGGAAGTGTGGAGTGAGTTCAGGGCTGGGAGTGTGGAGTGAGTTCAGGGCTCAGTGTGGAGTGAGTTCAGGGCTCAGTGTGGGGTGAGTTCAGGGCTGGGAGTGTGGGGTGAGTTCAGGGCTGGTATTGTGGGATGAGTTCAGGTCTGGGAGTGTGGGGTGCGTTCAGGGGTCACTGTGGGGTGAGTTCAGGGGTGACTGTGGAGTGAGTTCAGGTCTGGGAGTGTGGGGTGAGTTCAGGGCTCAGTGTGGAGTGAGTTCAGGGCTGGGAGTGTGGGGTGAGTTCAGGGCTGGGAGTGTGGGGTGAGTTCAGGGCTGGGTGTGTGGGGTGAGTTCAGGGCTCGGAGTGTGGGGTGAGTTCAGGGCTGGGGGTGTGGTGAGTTCAGGGCTGGGAGTGTGGGGGGAGTTCAGGGCTGGGAGTGTGGGGCGAGTTCAGGGCTGGGAGTGTGGAGCGAGTTCAGGGCTGGGAGTATGGGGTGAGTTCAGGCCTGGGAGTGTGGGGTGAGTTCAGGGGTCAGTTTGGAGTGAGTTCAGGGCTGGGAGTGTGGGATGAGTTCAGGGCTCAGTGTGGAGTGAGTTCAGGGCTGGGAGTGTGGGGTGAGTTTGGGGCTGGGCGTGTGGGGTGAGTTCGGGGCTGGGAGTCTGGAGAGAGTTCGGGGCTCAGTGTGGGGCGAGTTCAGGGCTGGGAGTGTGGTGTGAGTTCAGGGCTGGGAGTGTGGGCTGAGTTCAGGGCTGGGAGAGCGGGGTGAGTTCAGTGCTGGGAGTGTGGTGTGAGTTCATGGCTGGGAGTGTGGGGTGAGTTGAGGGCTGGGAGTGTGATGTGAGTTCAGGGCTCAGTGTGGAGTTAGTTCAGGGCTGGGAGTGTGGGGATGAGTTCAGGGCTGAGTGTGCGGCGAGTTCGGGGCTGGGATTGTGGGGTGAGTTCAGGGCTGGGAGTGTGGGGTGAGTTCAGGGCTCATTGTGGGGTGAGTTCAGGGCTGGGAGTGTGGAGTAAGTTCAGGGCTGGGAATGTGGGGCGAGGTCCGGGCTGGGAGTGTGGCGTGAGTTCAGGGCTGGGAATGTGGGGTGAGTTCAGGGCTGGGAGTGTGGGGTGAGTTCAGAGCTGTGAGTGTGGGGTGAGTTCAGGGCTGGGAGTGTGGGGTTAGTTCAGGGCTGGGAGTGTGGGGCGAGTTCAGGACTGGGAGTGTGGGTTGAGTTCAGGGCTCAGTGTGGAGTGAGTTCAGGGCTGGGAGTGTGGGGATGAGTTCAGGGCTGAGTGTGCAGTGAGTTCGGGGCTGGGAGTGTGGGGTGAGATCAGGGCTGGGAGTGTGGGGTGAGTTCAGGGCTCATTTTGGGGTGAATTCAGGGCTGGGAGTGTGGAGTAAGTTCAGGGCTGGGAATGTGGGGCGAGGTCCGGGCTTGGAGTGTGGCGTGAGTTCAGGGCTGGGAATGTGGGGTGAGTTCAGGGCTGGGAGTGTGGGGTGAGTTCAGAGTTGTGAGTGTGGGGTGAGTTCAGGGCTGGGAGTGTGGGGTTAGTTCAGGGCTGGGCGTTTGGGGTGAGTTCAGGGCTGGGAGTGTGGAGTGAGTTCAGGGCTGGGAGTGTGGGGTTAGTTCAGGGCTGGGCGTTTGTGGTGAGTTCAGGGCTGGGACTGTGGGGTTAGTTCAGGGCTGGGAATGTGGGGTGACTTCAGGGCTGGGAGTGTGCAGAGAGTTCGGGGCTCAGTGTGGGGCGAGTTCAGGGCTGGGAGTGTGCAGTGAGTTCAGGGCAGGGAGTGTGGAGTGAGTTCAGGGCTGGGAGTGTGGAATGAGTTCGGGGCTCAGTGTGGGGCGAGTTCAGGGCTGGGAGTATGGGGTGAGTTCAGGGCTGGGAGTGTGGGGGGAGTTCAGGGCTCAGTGTGGAGTGAGTTCAGGGCTGGGAGTGTGGTGTGAGTTCAGGGCTGGGAGTGTGGGGTGACTTCAGGGCTCAGTGTGGGGTGAGTTCAGGGCTGGGAGTGTGGGGTGAGTTCAGGGCTGGGATTGTGGGGTGAGTTCAGCTCTGGGAGTGTGGAGTGAGTTCAGAGCTGTGAGTGTGGGGTGAGTTCAGGGCTGGGAGTGTGGGGTGAGTTCAGCTCTGGGAGTGTGGAGTGAGTTCAGAGCTGGGAGTGTGGGGTGAGTTCAGGGCTGGGAGTGTGGGGTGAGTTCAGGGCTGGGAGTGTGGGCTGAGTTCAGGGCTCAGTGTGGGTCGAGTTCAGGGCTGGGAGTGTAGGGTGAGTTCAGGGCTGGGAGTGTGGGGTGAGTTCAGGGCTGGGAGTGTGGGGTGAGTTCAGGGCTGGGAGTGTGGGGTGAATTCAGGGCTCAGTGTGGAGTGAGTTCAGGGCTGGGAGTGTGGTGTGAGTTCAGCGCTGGGAGTGTGGGCTGAGTTCAGGGCTGGGAGTGTGGGCTGAGTTCAGGGCTGGGAGTGTGGGGTGAGTTCAGGGCTGGGAGTGTGGGGCGAGTTCAGGGCTGGGAGTGTGGGGGGAGTTCAGGGCTCAGTGTGGGGTGAGTTCAGGGCTGGGAGTGTGGGGTGAGTTCATGGCTGGGAGTGTGGGGTGAGTTCAGGGCTCAGTTTGGAGTGGGTTCAGGGCAGGGAGTGTGGGGCGAGTTCAGGGCTGGTAGTTTGGAGAGAGTTCAGGGCTCAGTGTGGAGTGAGTTCAGGGCTGGGAGTGTGGAGTGAGTTCAGGGCTGGGAGTGTGGGGTGAGTTCAGCTCTGGGACTGTGGAGTGAGTTCAGGGCTGGGCGTTTGTGGTGAGTTCAGGGCTGGGACTGTGGGGTTAGTTCAGGGCTGGGAATGTGGGGTGACTTCAGGGCTGGGAGTGTGCAGAGAGTTCGGGGCTCAGTGTGGGGCGAGTTCAGGGCTGGGAGTGTGCAGTGAGTTCAGGGCAGGGAGTGTGGAGTGAGTTCAGGGCTGGGAGTGTGGAATGAGTTCGGGGCTCAGTGTGGGGCGAGTTCAGGGCTGGGAGTATGGGGTGAGTTCAGGGCTGGGAGTGTGGGGGGAGTTCAGGGCTCAGTGTGGAGTGAGTTCAGGGCTGGGAGTGTGGTGTGAGTTCAGGGCTGGGAGTGTGGGGTGACTTCAGGGCTCAGTGTGGGGTGAGTTCAGGGCTGGGAGTGTAGGGTGAGTTCAGGGCTGGGATTGTGGGGTGAGTTCAGGGCTGGGAGTGTGGGGTGAGTTCAGGGCTGGGAGTGTGGGGTGAGTTCAGGGCTCAGTGTGGGGTGAGTTCAGGTCTGGGAGTGTGGGGTGAGTTCAGGGCTGGGAGTGTGGGGTGAGTTCAGGGCTCAGTGTGGAGTGAGTTCAGGGCAGGGAGTGTGGGGTGACTTCAGGGCTGGGAGTGTGGAGTGAGTTCAGGGCTGGGAGTGTGGAGTTAGTTCAGGGCTCAGTGTGGGGCGAGTTCAGGGCTGGGAGTGTGCAGTGAGTTCAGGGCAGTGAGTGTGGAGTGAGTTCAGGGCTGGGAGTGTGGAATGAGTTCGGGGCTCAGTGTGGGGCGAGTTCAGGGCTGGGAGTATGGGGTGAGTTCAGGGCTGGGAGTGTGGGGGGAGTGCAGGGCTCAGTGTGGAGTGAGTTCAGGGCAGGGAGTATGGTGTGAGTTCAGGGCTGGTAGTTTGGAGTGAGTTCAGGGCTCAGTGTGGAGTGAGTTCAGGGCTGGGAGTGTGGGGTGAGTTCAGGGCTGGGAGTGTGGGGTGACTTCAGGGCTCAGTGTGGGGCGAGTTCAGGGCTGGGAGTGTGGGGTGAGTTCAGGGCTGGGAGTGTGGGGTGAGTTCAGGGCTGGGATTGTGGGGTGAGTTCAGGGCTGGGAGTGTGGGGTGAGTTCAGGGCTGGGAGTGTGGGGTGAGTTCAGGGCTGGGAGTGTGGGGTGAGTTCAGGGCTCAGTGTGGGGTGAGTTCAGGGCAGGGAGTGTGGGGTGAGTTCAGGGCTGGGAGTGTGGAGTGAGTTCAGGGCTGGGAGTGTGGAGTGAGTTGAGGGCTCAGTGTGGAGTGAGTTCAGGGCTGGGAGTGTGGGTGAGTTCAGGGCTGGGAGTGTGGGTGAGTTCAGGGCTGGAAGTGTGGGGTGAGTTCAGGGCTGGGAGGGTGGGGTGAGTTCAGGGCTAGGAGTGTGGGGTGAGTTCAGGGCTGGGTGTGTGGGGTGAGTTCAGGGCTAGGAGTGTGGGGTGAGTTCAGCGCTGGGGGTGTGGTGAGTTCAGGGCTGGCAGTGTAGGGTGAGTTCAGGACTGGGAGTGTGGAGCGAGCGAGTACAGGGCTGGGAGTGTGGGGTGAGTTCAGGCCTGGGAGTGTGGGGTGAGTTCAGGGGTCAGTTTGGAGTGATCAGGGCTGGGAGTGTGGGATGAGTTCAGGGCTCAGTGTGGAGTGAGTTCAGGGCTGGGAGTGTGGGGTGAGTTCGGGGCTGGGAGTGTGGGGTGAGTTCGGGGCTGGGAGTGTGGGGCGAGTTCATGGCTGGGAGTGTGGAGTGAGTTCAGGGCTGGGAGTGTGGGCTGAGTTCAGGGCTGGGAGTGCGGGCTGAGTTCAGGGCTGGGAGTGCGGGGTGAGTTCAGTGCTGGGAGTGTGGTGTGAGTTCAGGGCTGGGAGTGTGGGGTGAGTTGAGGGCTGGGAGTGTGTGGTGAGTTCAGGGCTCAGTGTGGGGTGAGTTCGGGGCTGGGAGTGTGGTGTGAGTTCAGGGCTGGGAGTGTGGGGCGAGTTCAGGACTGGGAGTGTGGGGTGAATTCAGGGCTCAGTGTGGAGTGAGTTCAGGGCAGGGAGTGTGGGGTGAGTTCAAAGCTGGGAGTGTGAAGTGAGTTCAGGGCTCAGTGCGGAGTGAGTTCAGGGCTGGGAGTGTGGGGATGAGTTCAGGGCTGAGTGTGCGGTGAGTTCGGGGCTGGGAGTGTGGGGTGAGTTCAGGGCTGGGAGTGTGGGGTGAGTTCAGGGCTCATTGTGGGGTGAGTTCAGGGCTGGGAGTGTGGAGTAAGTTCAAGGCTGGGAATGTGGGGCGAGGTCCGGGCTGGGAGTGTGGCGTGAGTTCAGGGCTGGGAATGTGGGGTGAGTTCAGGGCTGGGAGTGTGGGGTGAGTTCAGAGTTGTGAGTGTGGAGTGAGTTCAGGGCTGGTAGTGTGTGGTTAGTTCAGGACTGGGCGTTTGGGGTGAGTTCAGGGCTGGGACTGTGGGGTTAGTTCAGGGCTGGGAGTGTGGGGTTAGTTCAGGGCTGGGAATGTGGGGTGAGTTCAGGGTTGGGAGTGTGCAGAGAGTTCGGGGCTCAGTGTGGGGCGAGTTCAGGGCTGGGGGTGTGCAGTGAGTTCAGGGCAGGGAGTGTGGCGTGAGTTCAGGGCTGGGAGTGTGGAATGAGTTCGGGGCTCAGTGTGGGGCGAGTTCAAGGCTGGGAGTATGGGGTGAGTTCAGGGCTGGGAGTGTGGGGTGAGTTCAGGGCTCATTGTGGGGTGAGTTCAGGGCTGGGAATGTGGGGCGAGTTCAGGGCTGGGAGTGTGGAGTTAGTTCAGGGCTGGGAGTGTGGAGTGAGTTCAGGGCTGGGAGTGTGGCGTGAGTTCAGGGCTGGGAGTGTGGGGTGAGTTCGGGGCTCAGTGTCGGGCGATATCGGGGCTGAGTGTGGGGCGAGTTCAGGGCTGGGAGTGTGGGGTGAGTTCAGGGCAGGGAGTATGAGGTGTGTTCAGGGCTCAGTGTGCAGTGAATTCAGGGCTGGGAGCGTGGGGTGAGTTCAGGGCTGGGAATGTGGGCTGAGTTCAGGGCTGGGAGTGTGGAGTGATTTCAGGGCTGGGAGTGTGGAGTGAGTTCAGGCTTGGGAGTGTGGAGTGAGTTCAGGGCAGGGAGTGTGGAGTGAGTTCAGGGCTCAGTGTGGGCTGAGTTCAGGGCTCAGTGTGGGGTGAGTTCAGGGCTAGGAGTGTGGGGTGAGTTCAGGGCTGGTAGTGTGGGGTGAGTTCAGGGGTCAGTGTGGAGTGAGTTCAGGGCTGGGAGTGTGGGGTGAGTTCAGGGCTCAGTGTGGAGTGAGTTCAGGGCTGGGAGTGTGGGTGAGTTCAGGGCTGGGAGTGTGGGTGAGTTCAGGGCTGGAAGTGTGGGGTGAGTTCAGGGCTGGGAGGGTGGGGTGAGTTCAGGGCTAGGAGTGTGGGGTGAGTTCAGGGCTGGGTGTGTGGGGTGAGTTCAGGGCTAGGAGTGTGGGGTGAGTTCAGGGCTAGGAGTGTGGGTGAGTTCAGGACTGGGAGTGTGGTGTTAGTTCAGGGCTGGGAGTGTGGGGCGAGTTCAGGGCTGGGAGTGTGGAGCGAGCGAGTACAGGGCTGGGAGTGTGGGGTGAGTTCAGGCCTGGGAGTGTGGGGTGAGTTCAGGGGTCAGTTTGGAGTGATCAGGGCTGGGAGTGTGGGATGAGTTCAGGGCTCAGTGTGGAGTGAGTTCAGGGCTGGGAGTGTGGGGTGAGTTCGGGGCTGGGAGTGTGGGGTGAGTTCGGGGCTGGGAGTGTGGGGCGAGTTCATGGCTGGGAGTGTGGAGTGAGTTCAGGGCTGGGAGTGTGGGCTGAGTTCAGGGCTGGGAGTGCGGGCTGAGTTCAGGGCTGGGAGTGCGGGGTGAGTTCAGGGCTGGGAGTGTGGTGTGAGTTCAGGGCTGGGAGTGTGGGGTGAGTTCAGGGCTGGGAGTGTGGGGTGAGTTCAGGGCTGGGAGTGCGGGCTGAGTTCAGGGCTGGGAGTGTGGTGTGAGTTCAGGGCTGGGAGTGTGGGGTGAGTTGAGGGCTGGGAGTGTGTGGTGAGTTCAGGGCTGGGAGTGTGGGCTGAGTTCAGGGCTGGGAGTGTGGTGTGAGTTCAGGGCTGGGAGTGTGGGCTGAGTTCAGGGCTGGGAGTGCGGGCTGAGTTCAGGGCTGGGAGTGCGGGGTGACTTCAGTGCTGGGAGTGTGGTGTGAGTTCAGGGCTGGGAGTGTGGGGTGAGTTGAGGGCTGGGAGTGTGTGGTGAGTTCAGGGCTCAGTGTGGGGTGAGTTCGGGGCTGGGAGTGTGGTGTGAGTTCAGGGCTGGGAGTGTGGGGCGAGTTCAGGACTGGGAGTGTGGGGTGAATTCAGGGCTCAGTGTGGAGTGAGTTCAGGGCAGGGAGTGTGGGGTGAGTTCAAAGCTGGGAGTGTGAAGTGAGTTCAGGGCTCAGTGCGGAGTGAGTTCAGGGCTGGGAGTGTGGGGATGAGTTCAGGGCTGAGTGTGCGGTGAGTTCGGGGCTGGGAGTGTGGGGTGAGTTCAGGGCTGGGAGTGTGGGGTGAGTTCAGGGCTCATTGTGGGGTGAGTTCAGGGCTGGGAGTGTGGAGTAAGTTCAAGGCTGGGAATGTGGGGCGAGGTCCGGGCTGGGAGTGTGGCGTGAGTTCAGGGCTGGGAATGTGGGGTGAGTTCAGGCCTGGGAGTGTGGGGTGAGTTCAGAGTTGTGAGTGTGGAGTGAGTTCAGGGCTGGTAGTGTGTGGTTAGTTCAGGACTGGGCGTTTGGGGTGAGTTCAGGGCTGGGACTGTGGGGTTAGTTCAGGGCTGGGAGTGTGGGGTTAGTTCAGGGCTGGGAATGTGGGGTGAGTTCAGGGCTGGGAGTGTGCAGAGAGTTCGGGGCTCAGTGTGGGGCGAGTTCAGGGCTGGGGGTGTGCAGTGAGTTCAGGGCAGGGAGTGTGGCGTGAGTTCAGGGCTGGGAGTGTGGAATGAGTTCGGGGCTCAGTGTGGGGCGAGTTCAAGGCTGGGAGTATGGGGTGAGTTCAGGGCTGGGAGTGTGGGGTGAGTTCAGGGCTCATTGTGGGGTGAGTTCAGGGCTGGGAATGTGGGGCGAGTTCAGGGCTGGGAGTGTGGAGTTAGTTCAGGGCTGGGAGTGTGGAGTGAGTTCAGGGCTGGGAGTGTGGCGTGAGTTCGGGGCTGGGAGTGTGGGGTGAGTTCGGGGCTCAGTGTCGGGCGATATCGGGGCTGAGTGTGGGGCGAGTTCAGGGCTGGGAGTGTGGGGTGAGTTCAGGGCAGGGAGTATGAGGTGTGTTCAGGGCTCAGTGTGCAGTGAATTCAGGGCTGGGAGCGTGGGGTGAGTTCAGGGCTGGGAATGTGGGCTGAGTTCAGGGCTGGGAGTGTGGAGTGATTTCAGGGCTGGGAGTGTGGAGTGATTTCAGGGCTGGGAGTGTGCGGTGAGTTCAGACTTGGGAGTGTGGAGTGAGTTCAGGGCAGGGAGTGTGGAGTGAGTTCAGGGCTCAGTGTGGAGTGAGTTCAGGGCTCAGTGTGGGGTGAGTTCAGGGCTAGGAGTGTGGGGTGAGTTCAGGGCTGGGAGTGTGTGTGAGTTCAGGGCTGGGAGTGTGGGGTGAGTTCAGGGCTGGGAGTGTGGAGTGATTTCAGGGCTGGGAGTGTGCGGTGAGTTCAGACTTGGGAGTGTGGAGTGAGTTCAGGCTTGGGAGTGTGGAGTGAGTTCAGGGCAGGGCGTGTGGGGTGCGTTCAGGGGTCAGTGTGGAGTGAGTTCAGGGCTGGGAGTGTGGGGTGAGTTCAGGGCTCAGTGTGGAGTGAGTTCAGGGCTGGGAGTGTGGGGTGAGTTCAGGGCTGGGAGTGTGGTGTGAGTTCAGGGCTGGGAGTGTGGGCTGAGTTCAGGGCTGGGAGTGTGGGCTGAGTTCAGGGCTGGGAGTGTGGGGTGAGTTCAGGGCTGGGAGTGTGGTGTGAGTTCAGGGCTGGGAGTGTGGGCTGAGTTCAGGGCTGGGAGTGTGGGCTGAGTTCAGGGCTGGGAGTGTGGGCTGAGTTCAGGGCTGGGAGTGTGGGGTGAGTTCAGGGCTGGGAGTGTGGGGTGAGTTCAGGGCTGGGAGTGTGGGGCGAGTTCAGGGCTGGGAGTGTGGGGGGAGTTCAGGGCTCAGTGTGGAGTGAGTTCAGGGCTGGGAGTGTGGGGTGAGTTCATGGCTGGGAGTGTGGGGTGAGTTCAGGGCTCAGTTTGGAGTGGGTTCAGGGCAGGGAGTGTGGGGTGAGTTCAGGGCTGGTAGTTTGGAGAGAGTTCAGGGCTCAGTGTGGAGTGAGTTCAGGGCTGGGAGTGTGGAGTGAGTTCAGGGCTGGGAGTGTGGGGTGAGTTCAGCTCTGGGAGTGTGGAGTGAGTTCAGAGCTGGGAGTGTGGGGTGAGTTCAGGGCTGGGAGTGTGGGGTGAGTTCAGGGCTCAGTGTGGGGTGAGTTCAGGGCTGGGAGTGTGGGGTGAGTTCAGGGCTGGGAGTGTGGGGTGAGTTCAGGGCTGGGAGTGTAGGGTGAGTTCAGGGCTGGGAGTGTGGGGTGAGTTCAGGGCTGGGAGTGTGGGCTGAGTTCAGGGCTCAGTGTGGGTCGAGTTCAGGGCTGGGAGTGTGGAGTGAGTTCAGGGCTGGGAGTGTGGGCTGAGTTCAGGGCTGGGAGTGTGGGCTGAGTTCAGGGCTGGGAGTGTGGGGTGAGTTCAGGGCTCAGTGTGGAGTGAGTTCAGGGCAGGGAGTGCGGGGTGAGTTCAGTGCTGGGAGTGTGGAGTGAGTTCAGGGCTGGGAGTGTGGAGTGAGTTCAGGGCTCAGTGTGGAGTGAGTTCAGGGCTGGGAGGGTGGGGTGAGTTCAGGGCTGGGAGTGTGGGGTGAGTTCAGGGCTGGGAGTGTGGTGCGAGTTCAGGGCTGGGACTTTGGGGCGAGTTCAGGGCTGGGAGTGTGGAGCGAGATCAGGGCTGGGAGTGTGGGGTGAGTTCAGGCCTGGGAGTGAGGGGTGAGTTCAGGGGTCAGTGTGGAGTGAGTTCAGGGCTAGGAGTGTGGGATGAGTTCAAGGCTCAGTGTGGAGTGAGTTCAGGGCTGGGAGTGTGCGGTGAGTTCAGGGCTGGGCGTTTGTGGTGAGTTCAGGGCTGGGACTGTGGGGTTAGTTCAGGGCTGGGAATGTGGGGTGACTTCAGGGCTGGGAGTGTGCAGAGAGTTCGGGGCTCAGTCTGGGGCGAGTTCAGGGCTGGGAGTGTGCAGTGAGTTCAGGGCAGGGAGTGTGGCGTGAGTTCAGGGCTGGGAGTGTGGAATGAGTTCGGGGCTCAGTGTGGGGCGAGTTCAGGGCTGGGAGTATGGGGTGAGTTCAGGGCTGGGAGTGTGGGGGGAGTTCAGGGCTCAGTGTGGAGTGAGTTCAGGGCTGGGAGTGTGGTGTGAGTTCAGGGCTGGGAGTGTGGGGTGACTTCAGGGCTCAGTGTGGGGTGAGTTCAGGGCTGGGAGTGTAGGGTGAGTTCAGGGCTGGGATTGTGGGGTGAGTTCAGGGCTGGGAGTGTGGGGTGAGTTCAGGGCTGGGAGTGTGGGGTGAGTTCAGGGCTCAGTGTGGGGTGAGTTCAGGTCTGGGAGTGTGGGGTGAGTTCAGGGCTGGGAGTGTGGGGTGAGTTCAGGGCTCAGTGTGGAGTGAGTTCAGGGCAGGGAGTGTGGGGTGAGTTCAGGGCAGGGAGTGTGGGGTGAGTTCAGGGCTGGGAGTGTGGAGTGAGTTCAGGGCTGGGAGTGTGGAGTTAGTTCAGGGCTCAGTGTGGGGCGAGTTCAGGGCTGGGAGTGTGCAGTGAGTTCAGGGCAGTGAGTGTGGAGTGAGTTCAGGGCTGGGAGTGTGGAATGAGTTCGGGGCTCTGTGGGGCAAGTTCAGGGCTGGGAGTATGGGGTGAGTTCAGGGCTGGGAGTGTGGGGGGAGTTCAGGGCTCAGTGTGGAGTGAGTTCAGGGCAGGGAGTATGGTGTGAGTTCAGGGCTGGTAGTTTGGAGTGAGTTCAGGGCTCAGTGTGGGGCGAGTTCAGGGCTGGGAGTGTAGGGTGAGTTCAGGGCTGGGATTGTGGGGTGAGTTCAGGGCTGGGAGTGTGGGGTGAGTTCAGGGCTGGGAGTGTGGGGTGAGTTCAGGGCTGGGAGTGTGGGGTGAGTTCAGGGCTCAGTGTGGGGTGAGTTCAGGGCAGGGAGTGTGGGGTGAGTTCAGGGCTGGGAGTGTGGAGTGAGTTCAGGGCTGGGAGTGTGGAGTGAGTTGAGGGCTCAGTGTGGAGTGAGTTCAGGGCTGGGAGTGTGGGTGAGTTCAGGGCTGGGAGTGTGGGTGAGTTCAGGGCTGGAAGTGTGGGGTGAGTTCAGGGCTGGGAGGGTGGGGTGAGTTCAGGGCTAGGAGTGTGGGGTGAGTTCAGGGCTGGGTGTGTGGGGTGAGTTCAGGGCTAGGAGTGTGGGGTGAGTTCAGGGCTGGGAGTGTGGGGTGAGTTCAGGGCTGGGGGTGTGGTGAGTTCAGGGCTGGGAGTGTGGGGTGAGTTCAGGACTGGCAGTGTAGGGTGAGTTCAGGGCTAGGAGTGTGGGGTGAGTTCAGGGCTAGGAGTGTGGGGTGAGTTCAGGGCTGGGGGTGTGGTGAGTTCAGGGCTGGCAGTGTAGGGTGAGTTCAGGACTGGGAGTGTGGTGTTTGTTCAGGGCTGGGAGTGTGGGGCGAGTTCAGGGCTGGGAGTGTGGGGTGAGTTCAGGGCTGGGAGTGTGGGGTGAGTTCAGGCCTGGGAGTGTGGGGTGAGTTCAGGGGTCAGTTTGGAGTGATCAGGGCTGGGAGTGTGGGATGAGTTCAGGGCTCAGTGTGGAGTGAGTTCAGGGCTGGGAGTGTGGGGTGAGTTCGGGGCTGGGAGTGTGGAGTGAGTTCAGGGCAGGGAGTGTGGCGTGAGTTCAGGGCTGGGAGTGTGGAATGAGTTCGGGGCTCAGTGTGGGGCGAGTTCAAGGCTGGGAGTATGGGGTGAGTTCAGGGCTGGGAGTGTGGGGATGAGTTCAGGGCTGAGTGTGCAGTGAGTTCGGGGCTGGGAGTGTGGGGTGAGATCAGGGCTGGGAGTGTGGGGTGAGTTCAGGGCTCATTTTGGGGTGAATTCAGGGCTGGGAGTGTGGAGTAAGTTCAGGGCTGGGAATGTGGGGCGAGGTCCGGGCTTGGAGTGTGGCGTGAGTTCAGGGCTGGGAATGTGGGGTGAGTTCAGGGCTGGGAGTGTGGGGTGAGTTCAGAGTTGTGAGTGTGGGGTGAGTTCAGGGCTGGGAGTGTGGGGTTAGTTCAGGGCTGGGCGTTTGGGGTGAGTTCAGGGCTGGGAGTGTGGAGTGAGTTCAGGGCTGGGAGTGTGGGGTTAGTTCAGGGCTGGGCGTTTGTGGTGAGTTCAGGGCTGGGACTGTGGGGTTAGTTCAGGGCTGGGAATGTGGGGTGACTTCAGGGCTGGGAGTGTGCAGAGAGTTCGGGGCTCAGTGTGGGGCGAGTTCAGGGCTGGGAGTGTGCAGTGAGTTCAGGGCAGGGAGTGTGGAGTGAGTTCAGGGCTGGGAGTGTGGAATGAGTTCGGGGCTCAGTGTGGGGCGAGTTCAGGGCTGGGAGTATGGGGTGAGTTCAGGGCTGGGAGTGTGGGGGGAGTTCAGGGCTCAGTGTGGAGTGAGTTCAGGGCTGGGAGTGTGGTGTGAGTTCAGGGCTGGGAGTGTGGGGTGACTTCAGGGCTCAGTGTGGGGTGAGTTCAGGGCTGGGAGTGTGGGGTGAGTTCAGGGCTGGGATTGTGGGGTGAGTTCAGCTCTGGGAGTGTGGAGTGAGTTCAGAGCTGTGAGTGTGGGGTGAGTTCAGGGCTGGGAGTGTGGGGTGAGTTCAGCTCTGGGAGTGTGGAGTGAGTTCAGAGCTGGGAGTGTGGGGTGAGTTCAGGGCTGGGAGTGTGGGGTGAGTTCAGGGCTGGGAGTGTGGGCTGAGTTCAGGGCTCAGTGTGGGTCGAGTTCAGGGCTGGGAGTGTAGGGTGAGTTCAGGGCTGGGAGTGTGGGGTGAGTTCAGGGCTGGGAGTGTGGGGTGAGTTCAGGGCTGGGAGTGTGGGGTGAATTCAGGGCTCAGTGTGGAGTGAGTTCAGGGCTGGGAGTGTGGTGTGAGTTCAGCGCTGGGAGTGTGGGCTGAGTTCAGGGCTGGGAGTGTGGGCTGAGTTCAGGGCTGGGAGTGTGGGGTGAGTTCAGGGCTGGGAGTGTGGGGCGAGTTCAGGGCTGGGAGTGTGGGGGGAGTTCAGGGCTCAGTGTGGGGTGAGTTCAGGGCTGGGAGTGTGGGGTGAGTTCATGGCTGGGAGTGTGGGGTGAGTTCAGGGCTCAGTTTGGAGTGGGTTCAGGGCAGGGAGTGTGGGGCGAGTTCAGGGCTGGTAGTTTGGAGAGAGTTCAGGGCTCAGTGTGGAGTGAGTTCAGGGCTGGGAGTGTGGAGTGAGTTCAGGGCTGGGAGTGTGGGGTGAGTTCAGCTCTGGGACTGTGGAGTGAGTTCAGGGCTGGGCGTTTGTGGTGAGTTCAGGGCTGGGACTGTGGGGTTAGTTCAGGGCTGGGAATGTGGGGTGACTTCAGGGCTGGGAGTGTGCAGAGAGTTCGGGGCTCAGTGTGGGGCGAGTTCAGGGCTGGGAGTGTGCAGTGAGTTCAGGGCAGGGAGTGTGGAGTGAGTTCAGGGCTGGGAGTGTGGAATGAGTTCGGGGCTCAGTGTGGGGCGAGTTCAGGGCTGGGAGTATGGGGTGAGTTCAGGGCTGGGAGTGTGGGGGGAGTTCAGGGCTCAGTGTGGAGTGAGTTCAGGGCTGGGAGTGTGGTGTGAGTTCAGGGCTGGGAGTGTGGGGTGACTTCAGGGCTCAGTGTGGGGTGAGTTCAGGGCTGGGAGTGTAGGGTGAGTTCAGGGCTGGGATTGTGGGGTGAGTTCAGGGCTGGGAGTGTGGGGTGAGTTCAGGGCTGGGAGTGTGGGGTGAGTTCAGGGCTCAGTGTGGGGTGAGTTCAGGTCTGGGAGTGTGGGGTGAGTTCAGGGCTGGGAGTGTGGGGTGAGTTCAGGGCTCAGTGTGGAGTGAGTTCAGGGCAGGGAGTGTGGGGTGACTTCAGGGCTGGGAGTGTGGAGTGAGTTCAGGGCTGGGAGTGTGGAGTTAGTTCAGGGCTCAGTGTGGGGCGAGTTCAGGGCTGGGAGTGTGCAGTGAGTTCAGGGCAGTGAGTGTGGAGTGAGTTCAGGGCTGGGAGTGTGGAATGAGTTCGGGGCTCAGTGTGGGGCGAGTTCAGGGCTGGGAGTATGGGGTGAGTTCAGGGCTGGGAGTGTGGGGGGAGTGCAGGGCTCAGTGTGGAGTGAGTTCAGGGCAGGGAGTATGGTGTGAGTTCAGGGCTGGTAGTTTGGAGTGAGTTCAGGGCTCAGTGTGGAGTGAGTTCAGGGCTGGGAGTGTGGGGTGAGTTCAGGGCTGGGAGTGTGGGGTGACTTCAGGGCTCAGTGTGGGGCGAGTTCAGGGCTGGGAGTGTGGGGTGAGTTCAGGGCTGGGAGTGTGGGGTGAGTTCAGGGCTGGGATTGTGGGGTGAGTTCAGGGCTGGGAGTGTGGGGTGAGTTCAGGGCTGGGAGTGTGGGGTGAGTTCAGGGCTGGGAGTGTGGGGTGAGTTCAGGGCTCAGTGTGGGGTGAGTTCAGGGCAGGGAGTGTGGGGTGAGTTCAGGGCTGGGAGTGTGGAGTGAGTTCAGGGCTGGGAGTGTGGAGTGAGTTGAGGGCTCAGTGTGGAGTGAGTTCAGGGCTGGGAGTGTGGGTGAGTTCAGGGCTGGGAGTGTGGGTGAGTTCAGGGCTGGAAGTGTGGGGTGAGTTCAGGGCTGGGAGGGTGGGGTGAGTTCAGGGCTAGGAGTGTGGGGTGAGTTCAGGGCTGGGTGTGTGGGGTGAGTTCAGGGCTAGGAGTGTGGGGTGAGTTCAGCGCTGGGGGTGTGGTGAGTTCAGGGCTGGCAGTGTAGGGTGAGTTCAGGACTGGGAGTGTGGAGCGAGCGAGTACAGGGCTGGGAGTGTGGGGTGAGTTCAGGCCTGGGAGTGTGGGGTGAGTTCAGGGGTCAGTTTGGAGTGATCAGGGCTGGGAGTGTGGGATGAGTTCAGGGCTCAGTGTGGAGTGAGTTCAGGGCTGGGAGTGTGGGGTGAGTTCGGGGCTGGGAGTGTGGGGTGAGTTCGGGGCTGGGAGTGTGGGGCGAGTTCATGGCTGGGAGTGTGGAGTGAGTTCAGGGCTGGGAGTGTGGGCTGAGTTCAGGGCTGGGAGTGCGGGCTGAGTTCAGGGCTGGGAGTGCGGGGTGAGTTCAGTGCTGGGAGTGTGGTGTGAGTTCAGGGCTGGGAGTGTGGGGTGAGTTGAGGGCTGGGAGTGTGTGGTGAGTTCAGGGCTCAGTGTGGGGTGAGTTCGGGGCTGGGAGTGTGGTGTGAGTTCAGGGCTGGGAGTGTGGGGCGAGTTCAGGACTGGGAGTGTGGGGTGAATTCAGGGCTCAGTGTGGAGTGAGTTCAGGGCAGGGAGTGTGGGGTGAGTTCAAAGCTGGGAGTGTGAAGTGAGTTCAGGGCTCAGTGCGGAGTGAGTTCAGGGCTGGGAGTGTGGGGATGAGTTCAGGGCTGAGTGTGCGGTGAGTTCGGGGCTGGGAGTGTGGGGTGAGTTCAGGGCTGGGAGTGTGGGGTGAGTTCAGGGCTCATTGTGGGGTGAGTTCAGGGCTGGGAGTGTGGAGTAAGTTCAAGGCTGGGAATGTGGGGCGAGGTCCGGGCTGGGAGTGTGGCGTGAGTTCAGGGCTGGGAATGTGGGGTGAGTTCAGGGCTGGGAGTGTGGGGTGAGTTCAGAGTTGTGAGTGTGGAGTGAGTTCAGGGCTGGTAGTGTGTGGTTAGTTCAGGACTGGGCGTTTGGGGTGAGTTCAGGGCTGGGACTGTGGGGTTAGTTCAGGGCTGGGAGTGTGGGGTTAGTTCAGGGCTGGGAATGTGGGGTGAGTTCAGGGTTGGGAGTGTGCAGAGAGTTCGGGGCTCAGTGTGGGGCGAGTTCAGGGCTGGGGGTGTGCAGTGAGTTCAGGGCAGGGAGTGTGGCGTGAGTTCAGGGCTGGGAGTGTGGAATGAGTTCGGGGCTCAGTGTGGGGCGAGTTCAAGGCTGGGAGTATGGGGTGAGTTCAGGGCTGGGAGTGTGGGGTGAGTTCAGGGCTCATTGTGGGGTGAGTTCAGGGCTGGGAATGTGGGGCGAGTTCAGGGCTGGGAGTGTGGAGTTAGTTCAGGGCTGGGAGTGTGGAGTGAGTTCAGGGCTGGGAGTGTGGCGTGAGTTCAGGGCTGGGAGTGTGGGGTGAGTTCGGGGCTCAGTGTCGGGCGATATCGGGGCTGAGTGTGGGGCGAGTTCAGGGCTGGGAGTGTGGGGTGAGTTCAGGGCAGGGAGTATGAGGTGTGTTCAGGGCTCAGTGTGCAGTGAATTCAGGGCTGGGAGCGTGGGGTGAGTTCAGGGCTGGGAATGTGGGCTGAGTTCAGGGCTGGGAGTGTGGAGTGATTTCAGGGCTGGGAGTGTGGAGTGAGTTCAGGCTTGGGAGTGTGGAGTGAGTTCAGGGCAGGGAGTGTGGAGTGAGTTCAGGGCTCAGTGTGGGCTGAGTTCAGGGCTCAGTGTGGGGTGAGTTCAGGGCTAGGAGTGTGGGGTGAGTTCAGGGCTGGTAGTGTGGGGTGAGTTCAGGGGTCAGTGTGGAGTGAGTTCAGGGCTGGGAGTGTGGGGTGAGTTCAGGGCTCAGTGTGGAGTGAGTTCAGGGCTGGGAGTGTGGGTGAGTTCAGGGCTGGGAGTGTGGGTGAGTTCAGGGCTGGAAGTGTGGGGTGAGTTCAGGGCTGGGAGGGTGGGGTGAGTTCAGGGCTAGGAGTGTGGGGTGAGTTCAGGGCTGGGTGTGTGGGGTGAGTTCAGGGCTAGGAGTGTGGGGTGAGTTCAGGGCTAGGAGTGTGGGTGAGTTCAGGACTGGGAGTGTGGTGTTAGTTCAGGGCTGGGAGTGTGGGGCGAGTTCAGGGCTGGGAGTGTGGAGCGAGCGAGTACAGGGCTGGGAGTGTGGGGTGAGTTCAGGCCTGGGAGTGTGGGGTGAGTTCAGGGGTCAGTTTGGAGTGATCAGGGCTGGGAGTGTGGGATGAGTTCAGGGCTCAGTGTGGAGTGAGTTCAGGGCTGGGAGTGTGGGGTGAGTTCGGGGCTGGGAGTGTGGGGTGAGTTCGGGGCTGGGAGTGTGGGGCGAGTTCATGGCTGGGAGTGTGGAGTGAGTTCAGGGCTGGGAGTGTGGGCTGAGTTCAGGGCTGGGAGTGCGGGCTGAGTTCAGGGCTGGGAGTGCGGGGTGAGTTCAGGGCTGGGAGTGTGGTGTGAGTTCAGGGCTGGGAGTGTGGGGTGAGTTCAGGGCTGGGAGTGTGGGGTGAGTTCAGGGCTGGGAGTGCGGGCTGAGTTCAGGGCTGGGAGTGTGGTGTGAGTTCAGGGCTGGGAGTGTGGGGTGAGTTGAGGGCTGGGAGTGTGTGGTGAGTTCAGGGCTGGGAGTGTGGGCTGAGTTCAGGGCTGGGAGTGTGGTGTGAGTTCAGGGCTGGGAGTGTGGGCTGAGTTCAGGGCTGGGAGTGCGGGCTGAGTTCAGGGCTGGGAGTGCGGGGTGACTTCAGTGCTGGGAGTGTGGTGTGAGTTCAGGGCTGGGAGTGTGGGGTGAGTTGAGGGCTGGGAGTGTGTGGTGAGTTCAGGGCTCAGTGTGGGGTGAGTTCGGGGCTGGGAGTGTGGTGTGAGTTCAGGGCTGGGAGTGTGGGGCGAGTTCAGGACTGGGAGTGTGGGGTGAATTCAGGGCTCAGTGTGGAGTGAGTTCAGGGCAGGGAGTGTGGGGTGAGTTCAAAGCTGGGAGTGTGAAGTGAGTTCAGGGCTCAGTGCGGAGTGAGTTCAGGGCTGGGAGTGTGGGGATGAGTTCAGGGCTGAGTGTGCGGTGAGTTCGGGGCTGGGAGTGTGGGGTGAGTTCAGGGCTGGGAGTGTGGGGTGAGTTCAGGGCTCATTGTGGGGTGAGTTCAGGGCTGGGAGTGTGGAGTAAGTTCAAGGCTGGGAATGTGGGGCGAGGTCCGGGCTGGGAGTGTGGCGTGAGTTCAGGGCTGGGAATGTGGGGTGAGTTCAGGCCTGGGAGTGTGGGGTGAGTTCAGAGTTGTGAGTGTGGAGTGAGTTCAGGGCTGGTAGTGTGTGGTTAGTTCAGGACTGGGCGTTTGGGGTGAGTTCAGGGCTGGGACTGTGGGGTTAGTTCAGGGCTGGGAGTGTGGGGTTAGTTCAGGGCTGGGAATGTGGGGTGAGTTCAGGGCTGGGAGTGTGCAGAGAGTTCGGGGCTCAGTGTGGGGCGAGTTCAGGGCTGGGGGTGTGCAGTGAGTTCAGGGCAGGGAGTGTGGCGTGAGTTCAGGGCTGGGAGTGTGGAATGAGTTCGGGGCTCAGTGTGGGGCGAGTTCAAGGCTGGGAGTATGGGGTGAGTTCAGGGCTGGGAGTGTGGGGTGAGTTCAGGGCTCATTGTGGGGTGAGTTCAGGGCTGGGAATGTGGGGCGAGTTCAGGGCTGGGAGTGTGGAGTTAGTTCAGGGCTGGGAGTGTGGAGTGAGTTCAGGGCTGGGAGTGTGGCGTGAGTTCGGGGCTGGGAGTGTGGGGTGAGTTCGGGGCTCAGTGTCGGGCGATATCGGGGCTGAGTGTGGGGCGAGTTCAGGGCTGGGAGTGTGGGGTGAGTTCAGGGCAGGGAGTATGAGGTGTGTTCAGGGCTCAGTGTGCAGTGAATTCAGGGCTGGGAGCGTGGGGTGAGTTCAGGGCTGGGAATGTGGGCTGAGTTCAGGGCTGGGAGTGTGGAGTGATTTCAGGGCTGGGAGTGTGGAGTGATTTCAGGGCTGGGAGTGTGCGGTGAGTTCAGACTTGGGAGTGTGGAGTGAGTTCAGGGCAGGGAGTGTGGAGTGAGTTCAGGGCTCAGTGTGGAGTGAGTTCAGGGCTCAGTGTGGGGTGAGTTCAGGGCTAGGAGTGTGGGGTGAGTTCAGGGCTGGGAGTGTGTGTGAGTTCAGGGCTGGGAGTGTGGGGTGAGTTCAGGGCTGGGAGTGTGGAGTGATTTCAGGGCTGGGAGTGTGCGGTGAGTTCAGACTTGGGAGTGTGGAGTGAGTTCAGGCTTGGGAGTGTGGAGTGAGTTCAGGGCAGGGCGTGTGGGGTGCGTTCAGGGGTCAGTGTGGAGTGAGTTCAGGGCTGGGAGTGTGGGGTGAGTTCAGGGCTCAGTGTGGAGTGAGTTCAGGGCTGGGAGTGTGGGGTGAGTTCAGGGCTGGGAGTGTGGTGTGAGTTCAGGGCTGGGAGTGTGGGCTGAGTTCAGGGCTGGGAGTGTGGGCTGAGTTCAGGGCTGGGAGTGTGGGGTGAGTTCAGGGCTGGGAGTGTGGTGTGAGTTCAGGGCTGGGAGTGTGGGCTGAGTTCAGGGCTGGGAGTGTGGGCTGAGTTCAGGGCTGGGAGTGTGGGCTGAGTTCAGGGCTGGGAGTGTGGGGTGAGTTCAGGGCTGGGAGTGTGGGGTGAGTTCAGGGCTGGGAGTGTGGGGCGAGTTCAGGGCTGGGAGTGTGGGGGGAGTTCAGGGCTCAGTGTGGAGTGAGTTCAGGGCTGGGAGTGTGGGGTGAGTTCATGGCTGGGAGTGTGGGGTGAGTTCAGGGCTCAGTTTGGAGTGGGTTCAGGGCAGGGAGTGTGGGGTGAGTTCAGGGCTGGTAGTTTGGAGAGAGTTCAGGGCTCAGTGTGGAGTGAGTTCAGGGCTGGGAGTGTGGAGTGAGTTCAGGGCTGGGAGTGTGGGGTGAGTTCAGCTCTGGGAGTGTGGAGTGAGTTCAGAGCTGGGAGTGTGGGGTGAGTTCAGGGCTGGGAGTGTGGGGTGAGTTCAGGGCTCAGTGTGGGGTGAGTTCAGGGCTGGGAGTGTGGGGTGAGTTCAGGGCTGGGAGTGTGGGGTGAGTTCAGGGCTGGGAGTGTAGGGTGAGTTCAGGGCTGGGAGTGTGGGGTGAGTTCAGGGCTGGGAGTGTGGGCTGAGTTCAGGGCTCAGTGTGGGTCGAGTTCAGGGCTGGGAGTGTGGAGTGAGTTCAGGGCTGGGAGTGTGGGCTGAGTTCAGGGCTGGGAGTGTGGGCTGAGTTCAGGGCTGGGAGTGTGGGGTGAGTTCAGGGCTCAGTGTGGAGTGAGTTCAGGGCAGGGAGTGCGGGGTGAGTTCAGTGCTGGGAGTGTGGAGTGAGTTCAGGGCTGGGAGTGTGGAGTGAGTTCAGGGCTCAGTGTGGAGTGAGTTCAGGGCTGGGAGGGTGGGGTGAGTTCAGGGCTGGGAGTGTGGGGTGAGTTCAGGGCTGGGAGTGTGGTGCGAGTTCAGGGCTGGGACTTTGGGGCGAGTTCAGGGCTGGGAGTGTGGAGCGAGATCAGGGCTGGGAGTGTGGGGTGAGTTCAGGCCTGGGAGTGAGGGGTGAGTTCAGGGGTCAGTGTGGAGTGAGTTCAGGGCTAGGAGTGTGGGATGAGTTCAAGGCTCAGTGTGGAGTGAGTTCAGGGCTGGGAGTGTGCGGTGAGTTCAGGGCTGGGCGTTTGTGGTGAGTTCAGGGCTGGGACTGTGGGGTTAGTTCAGGGCTGGGAATGTGGGGTGACTTCAGGGCTGGGAGTGTGCAGAGAGTTCGGGGCTCAGTCTGGGGCGAGTTCAGGGCTGGGAGTGTGCAGTGAGTTCAGGGCAGGGAGTGTGGCGTGAGTTCAGGGCTGGGAGTGTGGAATGAGTTCGGGGCTCAGTGTGGGGCGAGTTCAGGGCTGGGAGTATGGGGTGAGTTCAGGGCTGGGAGTGTGGGGGGAGTTCAGGGCTCAGTGTGGAGTGAGTTCAGGGCTGGGAGTGTGGTGTGAGTTCAGGGCTGGGAGTGTGGGGTGACTTCAGGGCTCAGTGTGGGGTGAGTTCAGGGCTGGGAGTGTAGGGTGAGTTCAGGGCTGGGATTGTGGGGTGAGTTCAGGGCTGGGAGTGTGGGGTGAGTTCAGGGCTGGGAGTGTGGGGTGAGTTCAGGGCTCAGTGTGGGGTGAGTTCAGGTCTGGGAGTGTGGGGTGAGTTCAGGGCTGGGAGTGTGGGGTGAGTTCAGGGCTCAGTGTGGAGTGAGTTCAGGGCAGGGAGTGTGGGGTGAGTTCAGGGCAGGGAGTGTGGGGTGAGTTCAGGGCTGGGAGTGTGGAGTGAGTTCAGGGCTGGGAGTGTGGAGTTAGTTCAGGGCTCAGTGTGGGGCGAGTTCAGGGCTGGGAGTGTGCAGTGAGTTCAGGGCAGTGAGTGTGGAGTGAGTTCAGGGCTGGGAGTGTGGAATGAGTTCGGGGCTCTGTGGGGCAAGTTCAGGGCTGGGAGTATGGGGTGAGTTCAGGGCTGGGAGTGTGGGGGGAGTTCAGGGCTCAGTGTGGAGTGAGTTCAGGGCAGGGAGTATGGTGTGAGTTCAGGGCTGGTAGTTTGGAGTGAGTTCAGGGCTCAGTGTGGGGCGAGTTCAGGGCTGGGAGTGTAGGGTGAGTTCAGGGCTGGGATTGTGGGGTGAGTTCAGGGCTGGGAGTGTGGGGTGAGTTCAGGGCTGGGAGTGTGGGGTGAGTTCAGGGCTGGGAGTGTGGGGTGAGTTCAGGGCTCAGTGTGGGGTGAGTTCAGGGCAGGGAGTGTGGGGTGAGTTCAGGGCTGGGAGTGTGGAGTGAGTTCAGGGCTGGGAGTGTGGAGTGAGTTGAGGGCTCAGTGTGGAGTGAGTTCAGGGCTGGGAGTGTGGGTGAGTTCAGGGCTGGGAGTGTGGGTGAGTTCAGGGCTGGAAGTGTGGGGTGAGTTCAGGGCTGGGAGGGTGGGGTGAGTTCAGGGCTAGGAGTGTGGGGTGAGTTCAGGGCTGGGTGTGTGGGGTGAGTTCAGGGCTAGGAGTGTGGGGTGAGTTCAGGGCTGGGAGTGTGGGGTGAGTTCAGGGCTGGGGGTGTGGTGAGTTCAGGGCTGGGAGTGTGGGGTGAGTTCAGGACTGGCAGTGTAGGGTGAGTTCAGGGCTAGGAGTGTGGGGTGAGTTCAGGGCTAGGAGTGTGGGGTGAGTTCAGGGCTGGGGGTGTGGTGAGTTCAGGGCTGGCAGTGTAGGGTGAGTTCAGGACTGGGAGTGTGGTGTTTGTTCAGGGCTGGGAGTGTGGGGCGAGTTCAGGGCTGGGAGTGTGGGGTGAGTTCAGGGCTGGGAGTGTGGGGTGAGTTCAGGCCTGGGAGTGTGGGGTGAGTTCAGGGGTCAGTTTGGAGTGATCAGGGCTGGGAGTGTGGGATGAGTTCAGGGCTCAGTGTGGAGTGAGTTCAGGGCTGGGAGTGTGGGGTGAGTTCGGGGCTGGGAGTGTGGAGTGAGTTCAGGGCTGGGAGTGTGGGCTGAGTTCAGGGCTGGGAGTGCGGGGTGAGTTCAGTGCTGGGATTGTGGTGTGAGTTCAGGGCTGGGAGTGTGTGGTGAGTTCAGGGCTCAGTGTGGGGTGAGTTCGGGGCTGGGAGTGTGGTGTGAGTTCAGGGCTGGGAGTGTGGGGCGAGTTCAGGACTGGGAGTGTGGGGTGAATTCAGGGCTCAGTGTGGAGTGAGTTCAGGGCAGGGAGTGTGGGGTGAGTTCAAAGCTGGGAGTGTGAAGTGAGTTCAGGGCTCAGTGCGGAGTGAGTTCAGGGCTGGGAGTGTGGGGATGAGTTCAGGGCAGGGAGTATGAGGTGTGTTCAGGGCTCAGTGTGCAGTGAATTCAGGGCTGGGAGCGTGGGGTGAGTTCAGGGCTGGGAATGTGGGCTGAGTTCAGGGCTGGGAGTGTGGAGTGATTTCAGGGCTGGGAGTGTGGAGTGATTTCAGGGCTGGGAGTGTGCGGTGAGTTCAGACTTGGGAGTGTGGAGTGAGTTCAGGCTTGGGAGTGTGGAGTGAGTTCAGGGCAGGGAGTGTGGAGTGAGTTCAGGGCTCAGTGTGGAGTGAGTTCAGGGCTCAGTGTGGGGTGAGTTCAGGGCTAGGAGTGTGGGGTGAGTTCAGGGCTGGGAGTGTGTGTGAGTTCAGGGCTGGTAGTGTGGGGTGCGTTCAGGGGTCAGTGTGGAGTGAGTTCAGGGCTGGGAGTGTGGGGTGAGTTCAGGGCTCAGTGTGGAGTGAGTTCAGGGCTGGGAGTGTGGGGTGAGTTCAGGGCTCAGTGTGGAGTGAGTTCAGGGCTGGGAGTGTGGGGTGAGTTCAGGGCTGGGAGTGTGGTGTGAGTTCAGGGCTGGGAGTGTGGGCTGAGTTCAGGGCTGGGAGTGTGGGCTGAGTTCAGGGCTGGGAGTGTGGGGTGAGTTCAGGGCTGGGAGTGTGGGGCGAGTTCAGGGCTGGGAGTGTGGGGGGAGTTCAGGGCTCAGTGTGGAGTGAGTTCAGGGCTGGGAGTGTGGGGTGAGTTCATGGCTGGGAGTGTGGGGTGAGTTCAGGGCTCAGTTTGGAGTGGGTTCAGGGCAGGGAGTGTGGGGTGAGTTCAGGGCTGGTAGTTTGGAGACAGTTCAGGGCTCAGTGTGGAGTGAGTTCAGGGCTGGGAGTGTGGAGTGAGTTCAGGGCTGGGAGTGTGGGGTGAGTTCAGCTCTGGGAGTGTGGAGTGAGTTCAGGGCTGGGAGTGTGGGGTGAGTTCAGGGCTGGGAGTGTGGGGTGAGTTCAGGGCTGGGAGTGTGGGCTGAGTTCAGGGCTCAGTGTGGGTCGAGTTCAGGGCTGGGAGTGTGGGGTGAGTTCAGGGCTGGGAGTGTGGGGTGAGTTCAGGGCTGGGAGTGTGGGGTGAGTTCAGGGCTGGGAGTGTGGGGTGAGTTCAGGGCTGGGAGTGTGGGGTGAGTTCAGGGCTCAGTGTGGAGTGAGTTCAGGGCAGGGAGTGCGGGGTGAGTTCAGTGCTGGGAGTGTGGAGTGAGTTCAGGGCTGGGAGTGTGGAGTGAGTTCAGGGCTCAGTGTGTAGTGAGTTCAGGGCTGGGAGGGTGGGGTGAGTTCAGGGCTGGGAGTGTGGGGTGAGTTCAGGGCTGGGAGTGTGGTGCGAGTTCAGGGCTGGGACTTTGGGGCGAGTTCAGGGCTGGGAGTGTGGAGCGAGATCAGGGCTGGGAGTGTGGGGTGAGTTCAGGCCTGGGAGTGAGGGGTGAGTTCAGGGGTCAGTGTGGAGTGAGTTCAGGGCTAGGAGTGTGGGATGAGTTCAAGGCTCAGTGTGGAGTGAGTTCAGGGCTGGGAGTGTGCGGTGAGTTCGGGGCTGGGAGTGTGGGGTGAGTTCAGGGCTGGGCGTTTGTGGTGAGTTCAGGGCTGGGACTGTGGGGTTAGTTCAGGGCTGGGAATGTGGGGTGACTTCAGGGCTGGGAGTGTGCAGTGAGTTCAGGGCAGGGAGTGTGGCGTGAGTTCAGGGCTGGGAGTGTGGAATGAGTTCGGGGCTCAGTGTGGGGCGAGTTCAGGGCTGGGAGTATGGGGTGAGTTCAGGGCTGGGAGTGTGGTGTGAGTTCAGGGCTGGGAGTGTGGGGTGACTTCAGGGCTCAGTGTGGGGTGAGTTCAGGGCTGGGAGTGTAGGGTGAGTTCAGGGCTGGGATTGTGGGGTGAGTTCAGGGCTGGGAGTGTGGGGTGAGTTCAGGGCTGGGAGTGTGGGGTGAGTTCAGGGCTGGGAGTGTGGGGTGAGTTCAGGGCTGGGAGTGTGGGGCGAGTTCAGGGCTGGGAGTGTGGGGGGAGTTCAGGGCTCAGTGTGGAGTGAGTTCAGGGCTGGGAGTGTAGGGTGAGTTCAGGGCTGGGATTGTGGGGTGAGTTCAGGGCTGGGAGTGTGGGGTGAGTTCAGGGCTGGGAGTGTGGGGTGAGTTCAGGGCTCAGTGTGGGGTGAGTTCAGGTCTGGGAGTGTGGGGTGAGTTCAGGGCTGGGAGTGTGGGGTGAGTTCAGGGCTGGGAGTGTGGGGTGAGTTCAGGGCTCAGTGTGGAGTGAGTTGAGGGCAGGGAGTGTGGGGTGAGTTCAGGGCTGGGAGTGTGGAGTGAGTTCAGGGCTGGGAGTGTGGAGTTAGTTCAGGGCTCAGTGTGGGGCGAGTTCAGGGCTGGGAGTGTGCAGTGAGTTCAGGGCAGTGAGTGTGGAGTGAGTTCAGGGCTGGGAGTGTGGAATGAGTTCGGGGCTCAGTGTGGGGCAAGTTCAGGGCTGGGAGTATGGGGTGAGTTCAGGGCTGGGAGTGTGGGGGGAGTTCAGGGCTCAGTGTGGAGTGAGTTCAGGGCAGGGAGTATGGTGTGAGTTCAGGGCTGGTAGTTTGGAGTGAGTTCAGGGCTCAGTGTGGAGTGAGTTCAGGGCTGGGAGTGTGGGGTGACTTCAGGGCTCAGTGTGGGGCGAGTTCAGGGCTGGGAGTGTAGGGTGAGTTCAGGGCTGGGATTGTGGGGTGAGTTCAGGGCTGGGAGTGTGGGGTGAGTTCAGGGCTGGGAGTGTGGGGTGAGTTCAGGGCTGGGAGTGTGGGGTGAGTTCAGGGCTGAGTGTGGGGTGAGTTCAGGGCAGGGAGTGTGGGGTGAGTTCAGGGCTGGGAGTGTGGAGTGAGTTCAGGGCTGGGAGTGTGGAGTGAGTTGAGGGCTCAGTGTGGAGTGAGTTCAGGGCTGGGAGTGTGGGTGAGTTCAGGGCTGGGAGTGTGGGTGAGTTCAGGGCTGGAAGTGTGGGGCGAGTTCAGGGCTGGGAGTGTGGAGCGAGCGAGTACAGGGCTGGGAGTGTGGGGTGAGTTCAGGCCTGGGAGTGTGGGGTGAGTTCGGGGCTGGGAGTGTGGGGCGAGTTCATGGCTGGGAGTGTGGGGCGAGTTCATGGCTGGGAGTGTGGGGCGAGTTCATGGCTGGGAGTGTGGAGTGAGTTCAGGGCTGGGAGTGTGGGGTGAGTTGAGGGCTGGGAGTGTGTGGTGAGTTCAGGGCTCAGTGTGGGGTGAGTTCGGGGCTGGGAGTGTGGTGTGAGTTCAGGGCTGGGAGTGTGGGGCGAGTTCAGGACTGGGAGTGTGGGGTGAATTCAGGGCTCAGTGTGGAGTGAGTTCAGGGCAGGGAGTGTGGGGTGAGTTCAGGGCTCAGTGTGGGGTGAATTCAGGGCTCAGTGTGGTGTGAGTTCAGGGCAGGGAGTATGGTGTGAGTTCAGGACTGGGAGTGTGGGGTGAATTCAGGGCTCAGTGTGGAGTGAGTTCAGGGCAGGGAGTGTGGGGTGAGTTCAAAGCTGGGAGTGTGAAGTGAGTTCAGGGCTCAGTGCGGAGTGAGTTCAGGGCTGGGAGTGTGGGGATGAGTTCAGGGCTGAGTGTGCGGTGAGTTCGGGGCTGGGAGTGTGGGGTGAGTTCAGGGATGGGAGTGTGGGGTGAGTTCAGGGCTCATTGTGGGGTGAGTTCAGGGCTGGGAGTGTGGAGTAAGTTCAAGGCTGGGAATGTGGGGCGAGGTCCGGGCTGGGAGTGTGGCGTGAGTTCAGGGCTGGGAATGTGGGGTGAGTTCAGGGCTGGGAGTGTGGGGTGAGTTCAGAGTTGTGAGTGTGGAGTGAGTTCAGGGCTGGTAGTGTGTGGTTAGTTCAGGACTGGGCGTTTGGGGTGAGTTCAGGGCTGGGACTGTGGGGTTAGTTCAGGGCTGGGAGTGTGGGGTTAGTTCAGGGCTGGGAATGTGGGGTGAGTTCAGGGCTGGGAGTGTGCAGAGAGTTCGGGGCTCAGTGTGGGGCGAGTTCAGGGCTGGGGGTGTGCAGTGAGTTCAGGGCAGGGAGTGTGGCGTGAGTTCAGGGCTGGGAGTGTGGAATGAGTTCGGGGCTCAGTGTGGGGCGAGTTCAAGACTGGGAGTATGGGGTGAGTTCAGGGCTGGGAGTGTGGGGTGAGTTCAGGGCTCATTGTGGGGTGAGTTCAGGGCTGGGAATGTGGGGCGAGTTCAGGACTGGGAGTGTGGAGTTAGTTCAGGGCTGGGAGTGTGGGGTGCGTTCAGGGGTCAGTGTGGAGTGAGTTCAGGGCTGGGAGTGTGGCGTGAGTTCGGGGCTGGGAGTGTGGGGTGAGTTCGGGGCTCAGTGTCGGGCGATATCGGGGCTGAGTGTGGGGCGAGTTCAGGGCTGGGAGTGTGGGGTGAGTTCAGGGCAGGGAGTATGAGGTGTGTTCAGGGCTCAGTGTGCAGTGAATTCAGGGCTGGGAGCGTGGGGTGAGTTCAGGGCTGGGAATGTGGGCTGAGTTCAGGGCTGGGAGTGTGGAGTGATTTCAGGGCTGGGAGTGTGGAGTGATTTCAGGGCTGGGAGTGTGCGGTGAGTTCAGACTTGGGAGTGTGGAGTGAGTTCAGGCTTGGGAGTGTGGAGTGAGTTCAGGGCAGGGAGTGTGGAGTGAGTTCAGGGCTCAGTGTGGAGTGAGTTCAGGGCTCAGTGTGGGGTGAGTTCAGGGCTAGGAGTGTGGGGTGAGTTCAGGGCTGGGAGTGTGTGTGAGTTCAGGGCTGGTAGTGTGGAGTGATTTCAGGGCTGGGAGTGTGCGGTGAGTTCAGACTTGGGAGTGTGGAGTGAGTTCAGGCTTGGGAGTGTGGAGTGAGTTCAGGGCAGGGAGTGTGGGGTGCGTTCAGGGGTCAGTGTGGAGTGAGTTCAGGGCTGGGAGTGTGGGGTGAGTTCAGGGCTCAGTGTGGAGTGAGTTCAGGGCTGGGAGTGTGGGGTGAGTTCAGGGCTCAGTGTGGAGTGAGTTCAGGGCTGGGAGTGTGTGGTGAGTTCAGGGCTGGGAGTGTGGTGTGAGTTCAGGGCTGGGAGTGTGGGCTGAGTTCAGGGCTGGGAGTGTGGGGTGAGTTCAGGGCTGGGAGTGTGGGGCGAGTTCAGGGCTGGGAGTGTGGGGGGAGTTCAGGGCTCAGTGAGGAGTGAGTTCAGGGCTGGGAGTGTGGGGTGAGTTCAGGGCTGGGAGTGTGCGGTGAGTTCGGGGCTGGGAGTGTGGGGTGAGTTCGGGGCTGGGAGTGTGGGATGAGTTCAGGGCTCAGTGTGGAGTGAGTTCAGGGCTGGGAGTGTGCAGTGAGTTCAGGGCTGGGAGTGTGGGGTGAGTTCGGGGCTGGGAGTGTGGGTGAGTTCATGGCTGGGAGAGTGGAGTGAGTTCAGGGCTCAGTGTGGGGCGAGTTCAGGGCTGGGGGTGTGCAGTGAGTTCAGGGCAGGGAGTGTGGCGTGAGTTCAGGGCTGGGAGTGTGGAATGAGTTCGGGGCTCAGTGTGGGGCGAGTTCAAGGCTGGGAGTATGGGGTGAGTTCAGGGCTGGGAGTGTGGGGTGAGTTCAGGGCTCATTGTGGGGTGAGTTCAGGGCTGGGAATGTGGGGCGAGTTCAGGGCTGGGAGTGTGGAGTTAGTTCAGGGCTGGGAGTGTGGAGTGAGTTCAGGGCTGGGAGTGTGGCGTGAGTTCGGGGCTGGGAGTGTGGGGTGAGTTCGGGGCTCAGTGTCGGGCGATTTCGGGGCTGAGTGTGGGGCGAGTTCGGGGCTGGGAGTGTGGGGTGAGTTCAGGGCTGGGAGTATGAGGTGTGTTCAGGGCTCAGTGTGCAGTGAATTCAGGGCTGGGAGCGTGGGGTGAGTTCAGGGCTGGGAGTGTTGGGTGAGTTCAGGGCTGGGAATGTGGGCTGAGTTCAGGGCTGGGAGTGTGCAGTGAGTTCAGGGCAGGGAGTGTGGAGTGAGTTCAGGGCTGGGAGTGTGGAATGAGTTCGGGGCTCAGTGTGGGGCGAGTTCAGGGCTGGGAGTGTGGGGTGACTTCAGGGCTCAGTGTGGGGTGAGTTCAGGGCTGGGAGTGTAGGGTGAGTTCAGGGCTGGGATTGTGGGGTGAGTTCAGGGCTGGGAGTGTGGGGTGAGTTCAGGGCTGGGAGTGTGGGGTGAGTTCAGGGCTCAGTGTGGGGTGAGTTCAGGGCTGGGAGTGTGGGGTGAGTTCAGGGCTGGGAGTGTGGAGTGAGTTCAGGGCTCAGTGTGGAGTGAGTTCAGGGCAGGGAGTGTGGGGTGAGTTCAGGGCTGGGAGTGTGGAGTGAGTTCAGGGCTGGGAGTGTGGGTGAGTTCAGGGCTGGGAGTGTGGGTGAGTTCAGGGCTGGAAGTGTGGGGTGAGTTCAGGGCTGGGAGGGTGGGGTGAGTTCAGGGCTAGGAGTGTGGGGTGAGTTCAGGGCTGGGTGTGTGGGGTGAGTTCAGGGCTAGGAGTGTGGGGTGAGTTCAGGGCTGGGGGTGTGGTGAGTTCAGGGCTGGGAGTGTGGAGTGAGTTCAGGGCTAGGAGTGTGGGGTGAGTTCAGGGCTGGGTGTGTGGGGTGAGTTCAGACTTGGGAGTGTGGAGTGAGTTCAGGCTTGGGAGTGTGGAGTGAGTTCAGGGCAGGGAGTGTGGAGTGAGTTCAGGGCTCAGTGTGGAGTGAGTTCAGGGCTCAGTGTGGGGTGAGTTCAGGGCTAGGAGTGTGGGGTGAGTTCAGGGCTGGGAGTGTGTGTGAGTTCAGGGCTGGGAGTGTGGGGTGAGTTCAGGGCTGGGAGTGTGGAGTGATTTCAGGGCTGGGAGTGTGCGGTGAGTTCAGACTTGGGAGTGTGGAGTGAGTTCAGGGCAGGGCGTGTGGGGTGCGTTCAGGGGTCAGTGTGGAGTGAGTTCAGGGCTGGGAGTGTGGGGTGAGTTCAGGGCTCAGTGTGGAGTGAGTTCAGGGCTGGGAGTGTGGGGTGAGTTCAGGGCTCAGTGTGGAGTGAGTTCAGGGCTGGGAGTGTGGGGTGAGTTCAGGGCTCAGTGTGGTGTGAGTTCAGGGCTGGGAGTGTGGGCTGAGTTCAGGGCTGGGAGTGTGGGCTGAGTTCAGGGCTGGGAGTGTGGGGTGAGTTCAGGGCTGGGAGTGTGGTGTGAGTTCAGGGCTGGGAGTGTGGGCTGAGTTCAGGGCTGGGAGTGTGGGCTGAGTTCAGGGCTGGGAGTGTGGGCTGAGTTCAGGGCTGGGAGTGTGGGGTGAGTTCAGGGCTGGGAGTGTGGGGTGAGTTCAGGGCTGGGAGTGTGGGGCGAGTTCAGGGCTGGGAGTGTGGGGGGAGTTCAGGGCTCAGTGTGGAGTGAGTTCAGGGCTGGGAGTGTGGGGCGAGTTCAGGGCTGGGAGTGTGGGGGGAGTTCAGGGCTCAGTGTGGAGTGAGTTCAGGGCTGGGAGTGTGGGGTCAGTTCATGGCTGGGAGTGTGGGGTGAGTTCAGGGCTCAGTTTGGAGTGGGTTCAGGGCAGGGAGTGTGGGGTGAGTTCAGGGCTGGTAGTTTGGAGAGAGTTCAGGGCTCAGTGTGGAGTGAGTTCAGGGCTGGGAGTGTGGAGTGAGTTCAGGGCTGGGAGTGTGGGGTGAGTTCAGCTCTGGGAGTGTGGAGTGAGTTCAGAGCTGGGAGTGTGGGGTGAGTTCAGGGCTGGGAGTGTGGGGTGAGTTCAGGGCTGGGAGTGTGGGCTGAGTTCAGGGCTCAGTGTGGGTCGAGTTCAGGGCTGGGAGTGTAGGGTGAGTTCAGGGCTGGGAGTGTGGGCTGAGTTCAGGGCTGGGAGTGTGGGCTGAGTTCAGGGCTGGGAGTGTGGGGTGAGTTCAGGTCTGGGAGTGTGGGGTGAGTTCAGGGCTGGGAGTGTGGGGTGAGTTCAGGGCTCAGTGTGGAGTGAGTTCAGGGCAGGGAGTGTGGGGTGAGTTCAGGGCTGGGAGTGTGGAGTGAGTTCAGGGCTGGGAGTGTGGAGTTAGTTCAGGGCTCAGTGTGGGGCGAGTTCAGGGCTGGGAGTGTGCAGTGAGTTCAGGGCAGTGAGTGTGGAGTGAGTTCAGGGCTGGGAGTGTGGAATGAGTTCGGGGCTCAGTGTGGGGCAAGTTCAGGGCTGGGAGTATGGGGTGAGTTCAGGGCTGGGAGTGTGGGGGTAGTTCAGGGCTCAGTGTGGAGTGAGTTCAGGGCAGGGAGTATGGTGTGAGTTCAGGGCTGGTAGTTTGGAGTGAGTTCAGGGCTCAGTGTGGGGCGAGTTCAGGGCTGGGAGTGTAGGGTGAGTTCAGGGCTGGGATTGTGGGGTGAGTTCAGGGCTGGGAGTGTGGGGTGAGTTCAGGGCTGGGAGTGTGGGGTGAGTTCAGGGCTGGGAGTGTGGGGTGAGTTCAGGGCTCAGTGTGGGGTGAGTTCAGGGCAGGGAGTGTGGGGTGAGTTCAGGGCTGGGAGTGTGGAGTGAGTTCAGGGCTGGGAGTGTGGAGTGAGTTGAGGGCTCAGTGTGGAGTGAGTTCAGGGCTGGGAGTGTGGGTGAGTTCAGGGCTGGGAGTGTGGGTGAGCTCAGGGCTGGAAGTGTGGGGTGAGTTCAGGGCTGGGAGGGTGGGGTGAGTTCAGGGCTAGGAGTGTGGGGTGAGTTCAGGGCTGGGTGTGTGGGGTGAGTTCAGGGCTAGGAGTGTGGGGTGAGTTCAGGGCTGGGAGTGTGGGGTGAGTTCAGGGCTGGGGGTGTGGTGAGTTCAGGGCTGGGAGTGTGGGGTGAGTTCAGGACTGGCAGTGTAGGGTGAGTTCAGGGCTAGGAGTGTGGGGTGAGTTCAGGGCTAGGAGTGTGGGGTGAGTTCAGGGCTGGGGGTGTGGTGAGTTCAGGGCTGGCAGTGTAGGGTGAGTTCAGGACTGGGAGTGTGGTGTTTGTTCAGGGCTGGGAGTGTGGGGCGAGTTCAGGGCTGGGAGTGTGGAGCGAGCGAGTACAGGGCTGGGAGTGTGGGGTGAGTTCAGGCCTGGGAGTGTGGGGTGAGTTCAGGGGTCAGTTTGGAGTGATCAGGGCTGGGAGTGTGGGATGAGTTCAGGGCTCAGTGTGGAGTGAGTTCAGGGCTGGGAGTGTGGGGTGAGTTCGGGGCTGGGAGTGTGGGGTGAGTTCAGGGCTCAGTGTGGAGTGAGTTCAGGGCTGGGAGTGTGGGGTGAGTTCGGGGCTGGGAGTGTGGAGTGAGTTCAGGGCTGGGAGTGTGGAGTGAGTTCAGGGCTGGGAGTGTGGGCTGAGTTCAGGGCTGGGAGTGCGGGGTGAGTTCAGTGCTGGGATTGTGGTGTGAGTTCAGGGCTGGGAGTGTGTGGTGAGTTCAGGGCTCAGTGTGGGGTGAGTTCGGGGCTGGGAGTGTGGTGTGAGTTCAGGGCTGGGAGTGTGGGGCGAGTTCAGGACTGGGAGTGTGGGGTGAATTCAGGGCTCAGTGTGGAGTGAGTTCAGGGCAGGGAGTGTGGGGTGAGTTCAAAGCTGGGAGTGTGAAGTGAGTTCAGGGCTCAGTGTGCAGTGAATTCAGGGCTGGGAGCGTGGGGTGAGTTCAGGGCTGGGAATGTGGGCTGAGTTCAGGGCTGGGAGTGTGGAGTGATTTCAGGGCTGGGAGTGTGGAGTGATTTCAGGGCTGGGAGTGTGCGGTGAGTTCAGACTTGGGAGTGTGGAGTGAGTTCAGGCTTGGGAGTGTGGAGTGAGTTCAGGGCAGGGAGTGTGGAGTGAGTTCAGGGCTCAGTGTGGAGTGAGTTCAGGGCTCAGTGTGGGGTGAGTTCAGGGCTAGGAGTGTGGAGTGAGTTCAGGGCTGGGAGTGTGTGTGAGTTCAGGGCTGGTAGTGTGGGGTGCGTTCAGGGGTCAGTGTGGAGTGAGTTCAGGGCTGGGAGTGTGGGGTGAGTTCAGGGCTCAGTGTGGAGTGAGTTCAGGGCTGGGAGTGTGGGGTGAGTTCAGGGCTCAGTGTGGAGTGAGTTCAGGGCTGGGAGTGTGGGGTGAGTTCAGGGCTGGGAGTGTGGTGTGAGTTCAGGGCTGGGAGTGTGGGCTGAGTTCAGGGCTGGGAGTGTGGGCTGAGTTCAGGGCTGGGAGTGTGGGGTGAGTTCAGGGCTGGGAGTGTGGGGCGAGTTCAGGGCTGGGAGTGTGGGGGGAGTTCAGGGCTGAGTGTGGAGTGAGTTCAGGGCTGGGAGTGTGGGGTGAGTTCATGGCTGGGAGTGTGGGGTGAGTTCAGGGCTCAGTTTGGAGTGGGTTCAGGGCAGGGAGTGTGGGGTGAGTTCAGGGCTGGTAGTTTGGAGAGAGTTCAGGGCTCAGTGTGGAGTGAGTTCAGGGCTGGGAGTGTGGAGTGAGTTCAGGGCTGGGAGTGTGGGGTGAGTTCAGCTCTGGGAGTGTGGAGTGAGTTCAGAGCTGGGAGTGTGGGGTGAGTTCAGGGCTGGGAGTGTGGGGTGAGTTCAGGGCTGGGAGTGTGGGCTGAGTTCAGGGCTCAGTGTGGGTCGAGTTCAGGGCTGGGAGTGTAGGGTGAGTTCAGGGCTGGGAGTGTGGGGTGAGTTCAGGGCTGGGAGTGTGGGGTGAGTTCAGGGCTGGGAGTGTGGGGTGAGTTCAGGGCTGGGAGTGTGGGGTGAGTTCAGGGCTCAGTGTGGAGTGAGTTCAGGGCTGGGAGTGTGGGGTGAGTTCAGGGCTCAGTGTGGAGTGAGTTCAGGGCTGGGAGGGTGGGGTGAGTTCAGGGCTGGGAGTGTGGGGTGAGTTCAGGGCTGGGAGTGTGGTGCGAGTTCAGGGCTGGGACTTTGGGGCGAGTTCAGGGCTGGGAGTGTGGAGCGAGATCAGGGCTGGGAGTGTGGGGTGAGTTCAGGCCTGGGAGTGAGGGGTGAGTTCAGGGGTCAGTGTGGAGTGAGTTCAGGGCTAGGAGTGTGGGATGAGTTCAAGGCTCAGTGTGGAGTGAGTTCAGGGCTGGGAGTGTGCGGTGAGTTCGGGGCTGGGAGTGTGGGGTGAGTTCAGGGCTGGGCGTTTGTGGTGAGTTCAGGGCTGTGACTGTGGGGTTAGTTCAGGGCTGGGAATGTGGGGTGACTTCAGGGCTGGGAGTGTGCAGTGAGTTCAGGGCAGGGAGTGTGGCGTGAGTTCAGGGCTGGGAGTGTGGAATGAGTTCGGGGCTCAGTGTGGGGCGAGTTCAGGGCTGGGAGTATGGGGTGAGTTCAGGGCTGGGAGTGTGGTGTGAGTTCAGGGCTGGGAGTGTGGGGTGAGTTCAGGGCTCAGTGTGGGGTGAGTTCAGGTCTGGGAGTGTGGGGTGAGTTCAGGGCTGGGAGTGTGGGGTGAGTTCAGGGCTCAGTGTGGAGTGAGTTCAGGGCAGGGAGTGTGGGGTGAGTTCAGGGCTGGGAGTGTGGAGTGAGTTCAGGGCTGGGAGTGTGGAGTTAGTTCCGGGCTCAGTGTGGGGCGAGTTCAGGGCTGGGAGTGTGCAGTGAGTTCAGGGCAGTGAGTGTGGAGTGAGTTCAGGGCTGGGAGTGTGGAATGAGTTCGGGGCTCAGTGTGGGGCAAGTTCAGGGCTGGGAGTATGGGGTGAGTTCAGGGCTGGGAGTGTGGGGGGAGTTCAGGGCTCAGTGTGGAGTGAGTTCAGGGCAGGGAGTATGGTGTGAGTTCAGGGCTGGTAGTTTGGAGTGAGTTCAGGGCTCAGTGTGGAGTGAGTTCAGGGCTGGGATTGTGGGGTGAGTTCAGGGCTGGGAGTGTGGGGTGAGTTCAGGGCTGGGAGTGTGGGGTGAGTTCAGGGCTGGGAGTGTGGGGTGAGTTCAGGGCTGAGTGTGGGGTGAGTTCAGGGCAGGGAGTGTGGGGTGAGTTCAGGGCTGGGAGTGTGGCGTGAGTTCAGGGCTGGGAGTGTGGAGTGAGTTGAGGGCTCAGTGTGGAGTGAGTTCAGGGCTGGGAGTGTGGGTGAGTTCAGGGCTGGGAGTGTGGGTGAGTTCAGGGCTGGAAGTGTGGGGTGAGTTCAGGGCTGGGAGGGTGGGGTGAGTTCAGGGCTGGGAGTGTGGGGTGAGTTCAGGGCTGGGAGTGTGGTGCGAGTTCAGGGCTGGGACTTTGGGGCGAGTTCAGGGCTGGGAGTGTGGAGCGAGATCAGGGCTGGGAGTGTGGGGTGAGTTCAGGCCTGGGAGTGAGGGGTGAGTTCAGGGGTCAGTGTGGAGTGAGTTCAGGGCTAGGAGTGTGGGATGAGTTCAAGGCTCAGTGTGGAGTGAGTTCAGGGCTGGGAGTGTGCGGTGAGTTCGGGGCTGGGAGTGTGGGGTGAGTTCAGGGCTGGGCGTTTGTGGTGAGTTCAGGGCTGGGACTGTGGGGTTAGTTCAGGGCTGGGAATGTGGGTGCCTTCAGGGCTGGGAGTGTGCAGTGAGTTCAGGACAGGGAGTGTGGCGTGAGTTCAGGGCTGGGAGTGTGGAATGAGTTCGGGGCTCAGTGTGGGGCGAGTTCAGGGCTGGGAGTATGGGGTGAGTTCAGGGCTGGGAGTGTGGTGTGAGTTCAGGGCTGGGAGTGTGGGGTGAGTTCAGGGCTCAGTGTGGGGTGAGTTCAGGTCTGGGAGTGTGGGGTGAGTTCAGGGCTGGGAGTGTGGGGTGAGTTCAGGGCTCAGTGTGGAGTGAGTTCAGGGCAGGGAGTGTGGGGTGAGTTCAGGGCTGGGAGTGTGGAGTGAGTTCAGGGCTGGGAGTGTGGAGTTAGTTCCGGGCTCAGTGTGGGGCGAGTTCAGGGCTGGGAGTGTGCAGTGAGTTCAGGGCAGTGAGTGTGGAGTGAGTTCAGGGCTGGGAGTGTGGAATGAGTTCGGGGCTCAGTGTGGGGCAAGTTCAGGGCTGGGAGTATGGGGTGAGTTCAGGGCTGGGAGTGTGGGGGGAGTTCAGGGCTCAGTGTGGAGTGAGTTCAGGGCAGGGAGTATGGTGTGAGTTCAGGGCTGGTAGTTTGGAGTGAGTTCAGGGCTCAGTGTGGAGTGAGTTCAGGGCTGGGAGTGTGGGGTGAGTTCAGGGCTGGGAGTGTGGGGTGACTTCAGGGCTCAGTGTGGGCGAGTTCAGGGCTGGGAGTGTAGGGTGAGTTCAGGGCTGGGATTGTGGGGTGAGTTCAGGGCTGGGAGTGTGGGGTGAGTTCAGGGCTGGGAGTGTGGGGTGAGTTCAGGGCTGGAGTGTGGGGTGAGTTCAGGCTGAGTGTGGGGTGAGTTCAGGGCAGGGAGTGTGGGGTGAGTTCAGGGCTGGGAGTGTGGCGTGAGTTCAGGGCTGGGAGTGTGGAGTGAGTTGAGGGCTCAGTGTGGAGTGAGTTCAGGGCTGGGAGTGTGGGTGAGTTCAGGGCTGGGAGTGTGGGTGAGTTCAGGGCTGGAAGTGTGGGGTGAGTTCAGGGCTGGGAGGGTGGGGTGAGTTCAGGGCTAGGAGTGTGGGGTGAGTTCAGGGCTGGGTGTGTGGGGTGAGTTCAGGGCTAGGAGTGTGGGGTGAGTTCAGGGCTGGGGTGTGGAGTGAGTTCAGGGCTGGCAGTGTAGGGTGAGTTCAGGACTGGGAGTGTGGTGTTAGTTCAGGGCTGGGAGTGTGGGGCGAGTTCAGGGCTGGGAGTGTGGAGCGAGCGAGTACAGGGCTGGGAGTGTGGGGTGAGTTCAGGCCTGGGAGTGTGGGTGGGGTGAGTTCAGGGGTCAGTTTGGAGTGATCAGGGCTGGGAGTGTGGGGTGAGTTCGGGGCTGGGAGTGTGGGGTGAGTTCGGGGCTGGGAGTGTGGGGCGAGTTCATGGCTGGGAGTGTGGAGTGAGTTCAGGGCTGGGAGTGTGGGCTGAGTTCAGGGCTGGGAGTGCGGGGTGAGTTCAGTGCTGGGATTGTGGTGTGAGTTCAGGGCTGGGAGTGTGGGGTGAGTTGAGGGCTGGGAGTGTGTGGTGAGTTCAGGGCTCAGTGTGGGGTGAGTTCGGGGCTGGGAGTGTGGTGTGAGTTCAGGGCTGGAGTGTGGGGCGAGTTCAGGACTGGGAGTGTGGGGTGAATTCAGGGCTCAGTGTGGAGTGAGTTCAGGGCAGGGAGTGTGGGGTGAGTTCAGGGCTCAGTGTGGGGTGAATTCAGGGCTCAGTGTGGTGTGAGTTCAGGGCAGGGAGTATGGTGTGAGTTCAGGACTGGGAGTGTGGGGTGAATTCAGGGCTCAGTGTGGAGTGAGTTCAGGGCAGGGAGTGTGGGGTGAGTTCAAAGCTGGGAGTGTGAAGTGAGTTCAGGGCTCAGTGCGGAGTGAGTTCAGGGCTGGGAGTGTGGGGATGAGTTCAGGGCTGAGTGTGCGGTGAGTTCGGGGCTGGGAGTGTGGGGTGAGTTCAGGGATGGGAGTGTGGGGTGAGTTCAGGGCTCATTGTGGGGTGAGTTCAGGGCTGGGAGTGTGGAGTAAGTTCAAGGCTGGGAATGTGGGGCGAGGTCCGGGCTGGGAGTGTGGCGTGAGTTCAGGGCTGGGAATGTGGGGTGAGTTCAGGGCTGGGAGTGTGGGGTGAGTTCAGAGTTGTGAGTGTGGAGTGAGTTCAGGGCTGGTAGTGTGTGGTTAGTTCAGGACTGGGCGTTTGGGGTGAGTTCAGGGCTGGGACTGTGGGGTTAGTTCAGGGCTGGGAGTGTGGGGTTAGTTCAGGGCTGGGAATGTGGGGTGAGTTCAGGGCTGGGAGTGTGCAGAGAGTTCGGGGCTCAGTGTGGGGCGAGTTCAGGGCTGGGGGTGTGCAGTGAGTTCAGGGCAGGGAGTGTGGCGTGAGTTCGGGGCTGGGAGTGTGGAATGAGTTCGGGGCTCAGTGTGGGGCGAGTTCAAGACTGGAGTATGGGGTGAGTTCAGGGCTGGGAGTGTGGGGTGAGTTCAGGGCTCATTGTGGGGTGAGTTCAGGGCTGGGAATGTGGGGCGAGTTCAGGGCTGGGAGTGTGGAGTTAGTTCAGGGCTGGGAGTGTGGGGTGCGTTCAGGGGTCAGTGTGGAGTGAGTTCAGGGCTGGGAGTGTGGCGTGAGTTCGGGGCTGGGAGTGTGGGGTGAGTTCGGGGCTCAGTGTCGGGCGATATCGGGGCTGAGTGTGGGGCGAGTTCAGGGCTGGGAGTGTGGGGTGAGTTCAGGGCAGGGAGTATGAGGTGTGTTCAGGGCTCAGTGTGCAGTGAATTCAGGGCTGGGAGCGTGGGGTGAGTTCAGGGCTGGGAATGTGGGCTGAGTTCAGGGCTGGGAGTGTGGAGTGATTTCAGGGCTGGAGTGTGGAGTGATTTCAGGGCTGGAGTGTGCGGTGAGTTCAGACTTGGGAGTGTGGAGTGAGTTCAGGCTTGGGAGTGTGGAGTGAGTTCAGGGCAGGGAGTGTGGAGTGAGTTCAGGGCTCAGTGTGGAGTGAGTTCAGGGCTCAGTGTGGGGTGAGTTCAGGGCTAGGAGTGTGGGGTGAGTTCAGGGCTGGGAGTGTGTGTGAGTTCAGGGCTGGTAGTGTGGAGTGATTTCAGGGCTGGGAGTGTGCGGTGAGTTCAGACTTGGGAGTGTGGAGTGAGTTCAGGCTTGGGAGTGTGGAGTGAGTTCAGGCTCAGTGTGGAGTGAGTTCAGGGCTGGGAGTGTGGGGTGAGTTCAGGGCTCAGTGTGGAGTGAGTTCAGGGCTGGAGTGTGGGTGAGTTCAGGGCTGGGAGTGTGGTGTGAGTTCAGGGCTGGGAGTGTGGGCTGAGTTCAGGGCTGGGAGTGTGGGGTGAGTTCAGGGCTGGGAGTGTGGGGCGAGTTCAGGGCTGGGAGTGTGGGGGGAGTTCAGGGCTCAGTGTGGAGTGAGTTCAGGGCTGGGAGTGTGGGGTGAGTTCAGGGCTGGGAGTGTGCGGTGAGTTCGGGGCTGGGAGTGTGGGGTGAGTTCGGGGCTGGGAGTGTGGGATGAGTTCAGGGCTCAGTGTGGAGTGAGTTCAGGGCTGGGAGTGTGCAGTGAGTTCAGGGCTGGGAGTGTGGGGTGAGTTCGGGGCTGGGAGTGTGGGTGAGTTCATGGCTGGGAGAGTGGAGTGAGTTCAGGGCTCAGTGTGGGGCGAGTTCAGGGCTGGGGGTGTGCAGTGAGTTCAGGGCAGGGAGTGTGGCGTGAGTTCAGGGCTGGGAGTGTGGAATGAGTTCGGGGCTCAGTGTGGGGCGAGTTCAAGGCTGGGAGTATGGGGTGAGTTCAGGGCTGGGAGTGTGGGGTGAGTTCAGGGCTCATTGTGGGGTGAGTTCAGGGCTGGGAATGTGGGGCGAGTTCAGGGCTGGGAGTGTGGAGTTAGTTCAGGGCTGGGAGTGTGGAGTGAGTTCAGGGCTGGGAGTGTGGCGTGAGTTCGGGGCTGGGAGTGTGGGGTGAGTTCGGGGCTCAGTGTCGGGCGATTTCGGGGCTGAGTGTGGGGCGAGTTCGGGGCTGGGAGTGTGGGGTGAGTTCAGGGCTGGGAGTATGAGGTGTGTTCAGGGCTCAGTGTGCAGTGAATTCAGGGCTGGGAGCGTGGGGTGAGTTCAGGGCTGGGAGTGTTGGGTGAGTTCAGGGCTGGGAATGTGGGCTGAGTTCAGGGCTGGGAGTGTGCAGTGAGTTCAGGGCAGGGAGTGTGGAGTGAGTTCAGGGCTGGGAGTGTGGAATGAGTTCGGGGCTCAGTGTGGGGCGAGTTCAGGGCTGGGAGTGTGGGGTGACTTCAGGGCTCAGTGTGGGGTGAGTTCAGGGCTGGGAGTGTAGGGTGAGTTCAGGGCTGGGATTGTGGGGTGAGTTCAGGGCTGGGAGTGTGGGGTGAGTTCAGGGCTGGGAGTGTGGGGTGAGTTCAGGGCTCAGTGTGGGGTGAGTTCAGGGCTGGGAGTGTGGGGTGAGTTCAGGGCTGGGAGTGTGGAGTGAGTTCAGGGCTCAGTGTGGAGTGAGTTCAGGGCAGGGAGTGTGGGGTGAGTTCAGGGCTGGGAGTGTGGAGTGAGTTCAGGGCTGGGAGTGTGGGTGAGTTCAGGGCTGGGAGTGTGGGTGAGTTCAGGGCTGGAAGTGTGGGGTGAGTTCAGGGCTGGGAGGGTGGGGTGAGTTCAGGGCTAGGAGTGTGGGGTGAGTTCAGGGCTGGGTGTGTGGGGTGAGTTCAGGGCTAGGAGTGTGGGGTGAGTTCAGGGCTGGGGGTGTGGTGAGTTCAGGGCTGGGAGTGTGGAGTGAGTTCAGGGCTAGGAGTGTGGGGTGAGTTCAGGGCTGGGTGTGTGGGGTGAGTTCAGACTTGGGAGTGTGGAGTGAGTTCAGGCTTGGGAGTGTGGAGTGAGTTCAGGCAGGGAGTGTGGAGTGAGTTCAGGGCTCAGTGTGGAGTGAGTTCAGGGCTCAGTGTGGGGTGAGTTCAGGCTAGGAGTGTGGGGTGAGTTCAGGGCTGGGAGTGTGTGTGAGTTCAGGGCTGGGAGTGTGGGGTGAGTTCAGGGCTGGGAGTGTGGAGTGATTTCAGGGCTGGGAGTGTGCGGTGAGTTCAGACTTGGGAGTGTGGAGTGAGTTCAGGGCAGGGCGTGTGGGGTGCGTTCAGGGGTCAGTGTGGAGTGAGTTCAGGGCTGGGAGTGTGGGGTGAGTTCAGGGCTCAGTGTGGAGTGAGTTCAGGGCTGGGAGTGTGGGGTGAGTTCAGGGCTCAGTGTGGAGTGAGTTCAGGGCTGGGAGTGTGGGGTGAGTTCAGGGCTCAGTGTGGTGTGAGTTCAGGGCTGGGAGTGTGGGCTGAGTTCAGGGCTGGGAGTGTGGGCTGAGTTCAGGGCTGGGAGTGTGGGGTGAGTTCAGGGCTGGGAGTGTGGTGTGAGTTCAGGGCTGGGAGTGTGGGCTGAGTTCAGGGCTGGGAGTGTGGGCTGAGTTCAGGGCTGGGAGTGTGGGCTGAGTTCAGGGCTGGGAGTGTGGGGTGAGTTCAGGGCTGGGCTGGGAGTGTGGGGTGAGTTCAGGGCTGGGAGTGTGGGGCGAGTTCAGGGCTGGGAGTGTGGGGGGAGTTCAGGGCTCAGTGTGGAGTGAGTTCAGGGCTGGGAGTGTGGGGCGAGTTCAGGGCTGGGAGTGTGGGGGGAGTTCAGGGCTCAGTGTGGAGTGAGTTCAGGGCTGGGAGTGTGGGGTCAGTTCATGGCTGGGAGTGTGGGGTGAGTTCAGGGCTCAGTTTGGAGTGGGTTCAGGGCAGGGAGTGTGGGGTGAGTTCAGGGCTGGTAGTTTGGAGAGAGTTCAGGGCTCAGTGTGGAGTGAGTTCAGGGCTGGGAGTGTGGAGTGAGTTCAGGGCTGGGAGTGTGGGGTGAGTTCAGCTCTGGGAGTGTGGAGTGAGTTCAGAGCTGGGAGTGTGGGGTGAGTTCAGGGCTGGGAGTGTGGGGTGAGTTCAGGGCTGGGAGTGTGGGCTGAGTTCAGGGCTCAGTGTGGGTCGAGTTCAGGGCTGGGAGTGTAGGGTGAGTTCAGGGCTGGGAGTGTGGGCTGAGTTCAGGGCTGGGAGTGTGGGCTGAGTTCAGGGCTGGGAGTGTGGGGTGAGTTCAGGGCTGGGAGTGTGGGGTGAGTTCAGGGCTCAGTGTGGAGTGAGTTCAGGGCAGGGAGTGCGGGGTGAGTTCAGGGCTGGGAGTGTGGAGTGAGTTCAGGGCTCAGTGTGGAGTGAGTTCAGGGCTGGGAGGGTGGGGTGAGTTCAGGGCTGGGAGTGTGGGGTGAGTTCAGGGCTGGGAGTGTGGTGCGAGTTCAGGGCTGGGACTTTGGGGCGAGTTCAGGGCTGGGAGTGTGGAGCGAGATCAGGGCTGGGAGTGTGGGGTGAGTTCAGGCCTGGGAGTGAGGGGTGAGTTCAGGGGTCAGTGTGGAGTGAGTTCAGGGCTAGGAGTGTGGGATGAGTTCAAGGCTCAGTGTGGAGTGAGTAAGGGCTGGGAGTGTGCGGTGAGTTCAGGGCTGGGCGTTTGTGGTGAGTTCAGGGCTGGGACTGTGGGGTTAGTTCAGGGCTGGGAATGTGGGGTGACTTCAGGGCTGGGAGTGTGCAGAGAGTTCGGGGCTCAGTCTGGGGCGAGTTCAGGGCTGGGAGTGTGCAGTGAGTTCAGGGCAGGGAGTGTGGCGTGAGTTCAGGGCTGGGAGTGTGGAATGAGTTCGGGGCTCAGTGTGGGGCGAGTTCAGGGCTGGGAGTATGGGGTGAGTTCAGGGCTGGGAGTGTGGGGTGACTTCAGGGCTCAGTGTGGGGTGAGTTCAGGGCTGGGAGTGTAGGGTGGGTTCAGGGCTGGGATTGTGGGGTGAGTTCAGGGCTGGGAGTGTGGGGTGAGTTCAGGGCTGGGAGTGTGGGGTGAGTTCAGGGCTCAGTGTGGGGTGAGTTCAGGTCTGGGAGTGTGGGGTGAGTTCAGGGCTGGGAGTGTGGGGTGAGTTCAGGGCTCAGTGTGGAGTGAGTTCAGGGCAGGGAGTGTGGGGTGAGTTCAGGGCTGGGAGTGTGGAGTGAGTTCAGGGCTGGGAGTGTGGAGTTAGTTCAGGGCTCAGTGTGGGGCGAGTTCAGGGCTGGGAGTGTGCAGTGAGTTCAGGGCAGTGAGTGTGGAGTGAGTTCAGGGCTGGGAGTGTGGAATGAGTTCGGGGCTCAGTGTGGGGCAAGTTCAGGGCTGGGAGTATGGGGTGAGTTCAGGGCTGGGAGTGTGGGGGTAGTTCAGGGCTCAGTGTGGAGTGAGTTCAGGGCAGGGAGTATGGTGTGAGTTCAGGGCTGGTAGTTTGGAGTGAGTTCAGGGCTCAGTGTGGGGCGAGTTCAGGGCTGGGAGTGTAGGGTGAGTTCAGGGCTGGGATTGTGGGGTGAGTTCAGGGCTGGGAGTGTGGGGTGAGTTCAGGGCTGGGAGTGTGGGGTGAGTTCAGGGCTGGGAGTGTGGGGTGAGTTCAGGGCTCAGTGTGGGGTGAGTTCAGGGCAGGGAGTGTGGGGTGAGTTCAGGGCTGGGAGTGTGGAGTGAGTTCAGGGCTGGGAGTGTGGAGTGAGTTGAGGGCTCAGTGTGGAGTGAGTTCAGGGCTGGGAGTGTGGGTGAGTTCAGGGCTGGGAGTGTGGGTGAGCTCAGGGCTGGAAGTGTGGGGTGAGTTCAGGGCTGGGAGGGTGGGGTGAGTTCAGGGCTAGGAGTGTGGGGTGAGTTCAGGGCTGGGTGTGTGGGGTGAGTTCAGGGCTAGGAGTGTGGGGTGAGTTCAGGGCTGGGAGTGTGGGGTGAGTTCAGGGCTGGGGGTGTGGTGAGTTCAGGGCTGGGAGTGTGGGGTGAGTTCAGGACTGGCAGTGTAGGGTGAGTTCAGGGCTAGGAGTGTGGGGTGAGTTCAGGGCTAGGAGTGTGGGGTGAGTTCAGGGCTGGGGGTGTGGTGAGTTCAGGGCTGGCAGTGTAGGGTGAGTTCAGGACTGGGAGTGTGGTGTTTGTTCAGGGCTGGGAGTGTGGGGCGAGTTCAGGGCTGGGAGTGTGGAGCGAGCGAGTACAGGGCTGGGAGTGTGGGGTGAGTTCAGGCCTGGGAGTGTGGGGTGAGTTCAGGGGTCAGTTTGGAGTGATCAGGGCTGGGAGTGTGGGATGAGTTCAGGGCTCAGTGTGGAGTGAGTTCAGGGCTGGGAGTGTGGGGTGAGTTCGGGGCTGGGAGTGTGGGGTGAGTTCAGGGCTCAGTGTGGAGTGAGTTCAGGGCTGGGAGTGTGGGGTGAGTTCGGGGCTGGGAGTGTGGAGTGAGTTCAGGGCTGGGAGTGTGGAGTGAGTTCAGGGCTGGGAGTGTGGGCTGAGTTCAGGGCTGGGAGTGCGGGGTGAGTTCAGTGCTGGGATTGTGGTGTGAGTTCAGGGCTGGGAGTGTGTGGTGAGTTCAGGGCTCAGTGTGGGGTGAGTTCGGGGCTGGGAGTGTGGTGTGAGTTCAGGGCTGGGAGTGTGGGGCGAGTTCAGGACTGGGAGTGTGGGGTGAATTCAGGGCTCAGTGTGGAGTGAGTTCAGGGCAGGGAGTGTGGGGTGAGTTCAAAGCTGGGAGTGTGAAGTGAGTTCAGGGCTCAGTGTGCAGTGAATTCAGGGCTGGGAGCGTGGGGTGAGTTCAGGGCTGGGAATGTGGGCTGAGTTCAGGGCTGGGAGTGTGGAGTGATTTCAGGGCTGGGAGTGTGGAGTGATTTCAGGGCTGGGAGTGTGCGGTGAGTTCAGACTTGGGAGTGTGGAGTGAGTTCAGGCTTGGGAGTGTGGAGTGAGTTCAGGGCAGGGAGTGTGGAGTGAGTTCAGGGCTCAGTGTGGAGTGAGTTCAGGGCTCAGTGTGGGGTGAGTTCAGGGCTAGGAAGTGTGGAGTGAGTTCAGGGCTGGGAGTGTGTGTGAGTT
>NW_028226192.1:0-64429 GCF_052327205.1 Somniosus microcephalus | reverse complement strand
CCACGTCCCTCATCATCAACATCTTGGGGGTGGTCACCATTGGCCAGAAGCTTAACTGAACCAGCCACATCAACCGTATGAGGAAATGGATATTGAATCCAGTGACAGTGCTGATCAAGTGAACTGTTCTGTCCTGAATGATACCGAGCTCCAAGTGTCGTCACGGCTGCATCCATCCAGTGAGTGTTGAGTATTCCATCACCATTGATTCGAGCTTTGTAAATGGAGAGGTTTTGAGGTGACTGAAGGGGAGACACTCAGCACAGCATACTCAGCCTCTGCCCTGCACTTGTAGACATGGTGACAAAATGATACGAAAGAGAAAAAACTTGCATTTATATAGCACCTTTCATGACATTAGGACATCCCAGAGTGCTTTACAGCCAAGGAAATACTTTTGAAGTGTAGTTACTGTTGTAATGTAGGAAATGCGACAGCAAATTTGCGCACAGCAAGGTCCCACAACAGCAATGTGATAATGACGAGATAATCTGTTTCAGTGGTGCTAACTGAGTGGCATGTACTATAAAAAATGACATGTACCAATTAAATACATTTTTGTACAAAAGCAAAACACTCTTTTTCTGGTACATTGATGACTGTATCAGTGCTGTTTCCTGCTCTTGCCCTGAACTAGAAAATGTCATTCACTTTGCTTCCAATTTCCACCCTTCCGTCACCTTCACATGGTCCATCTCTGACTCTTCCCTTCCCTTCCTCGACTTCTCTGTCTCCATCTCTGGGGATAGACTATTGACAAACATTCACTACAAGCCCACTGACTCCCACAGCTACCTGGACTACACTTCCTCCCACCCCGCTTCCTGTAAAGACTCCATTCCATTCTCCCAGTTTCTCTGTCTCCACCGCATCTGCTCTGACGATGCCACCTTCCATACTAGTGCTTCTGACATGTCTTCCTTTTTCCTCAACCGAGGATTCCCCCCTACTGTGGTTGACAGGGCCCTTGAACGGGTCCGTTCTATTTCCTGTACTTCGGCTCTCACCCCTTCCCCTCCCTCCCAGAACCACAATAGGGTTCCCCTTGTCCTCACCTTTCACCCCACCAGCCTCCACATTCAACGGATCATCCTCCGCCATTTCCGCCACTTCCAGTGTGATCCCACCACCAAACACATCTTCCCCTCCCCTTTCAGCATTCTGAAGGGACCGCTCCCTCCGCGACACCCTGGTCCACTCCTCTATCACCCCCAACACCCCTTCCCCTTCGCCCAACACCTTCCCATGCAAGCGCAGGAGATGCAACACATGCCCTTTTACCTCCACCCTTCCCACTGTCCAGGGCCCCAAACACTCCTTCCAGGTGAAACAGTGATTTACTTGTACTTCTTGCAATTTAGTATACTGTATTCGCTGCTCACGATGCGGTCTCCTCTACATGGGGAGACCAAACGCAGATTGGGTGACCGCTTTGCGGAACACCTCTGTTCAGTCCGTAAGGGTGACCCTAAACTTGCGGTTGCCCGTCACTTTAATTCTCTGCTCCACTCCCACTCAGACCTCACCGTCCTTGGCCTCTTACACTGTTCCAATGAAGCTCAACGTAAGCTCAAGGAACAGCACCTCATCTTTCGATTAGGCACTTTACAGCCTTCTGGACTCAACATTGAGTTCAACAATTTCAGACCATAACCTCTGCCCCATCCTTTTTTTTTTCTATGTTTTTTTCTCTCTCCCAGTGGCAGCTGTCTTTCATTCCACCAGTGCCATTTACATTTCATCTAGAGCCATCTTTTGTTTCCGAGCTTGTCCCATTACCATCTCCTTTTGCCTTGCACCATCTCTTAATCTCTCCTGCCTTCCATCCTATCACAGACCTTCCCTTTTGTTCTTTCCTCCCCTCCCCCCTATCCCTAATCCTGCTCTTGCTTAAGAACCTGTTCCATCTCCAGCTTTTTCCAGTTCTGGTGAAGGATCATCGACCTGAAACATTAACTCTGTTTCTCTTTCCACAGATGCTGCCTGACCAAATAGATTTTTGTGTTGTTTCTGGTCAGGTTTTTCTCACAGTATACTGGGCCGAACTTTCCGACCCCTACAGGTGTGTACGCGCCCGTAGGGGCCGCGCAAGTGCCAGTTTCAGGCATGCAAAGCACATGTGCTGTAACCCGGCACTTGACATCCGCATGCCCAAGAAAAGTACCTCTGCGGGTGGACTTCTGTCCGCTGAATTACTGTCAAATTCTTAATGTTTAAACATTAACAAACCTGTGCAATAAGGTAAGGTTATTTTTAGTCCCTTTAAAACATTTTAATTTATTTTTCAAAAAATTAAATTTTTGTTTAAAATATTTAATTAAATGGCATTTTAATTAATTTTATATATGTAATGGTTTTTCTTTATTTATTTCAGTGTGTTGGAGCATTTTTACAGTCATCCCCATTCATACTTTTGACAGTTCTGTGCGTACGGACCTATCAAAAGTATGAAGGGGGATTCCCTTCTTCCATTGGTTCACCTGGCCCACGTGATCCCAGGGGTGCTTGCGAACCGCCTGCGCCCCTGGGATATGTGGGCCTCTGTGTATTTCGAAGAGGAGAGGCCCAGGATCACAAGACTCGGGATCTACGGAGCCAGCAGGTAAGTTTGTAGATTTTTTTCCAATCGGAGGCATCCGCCCGCAGGAAGCCTCTGATCAGAAATTCAGGGCCACTGTGATTGTCCAGTTACACATTAAATCAACTCATCAACCGTAACTATTTTATTCTCATCACTCATTCCACTGGTTCAATTTGCTTTCAGTCCCTGAATATGACAAATTTAATTTTTCATTCTGAGATTTTGGGGGTGAATTTCTGAGGAGGTTCTCTCACTTGTCCATTGTTAACTTCAACAGAAGAGCTACAGAAATCCCAGAAACACAAACACCACTTACACTGTTTGTCAGGGTTTCCGCAGCTTTTCCGCTGAACTTGCATAAGATTGTAAATCCACCCCTTTATAATTACATTTAAAATCTGCTTAATTTTATCTATTGCCTATACACACACATCTTTTATTTGTACCAGTTACTGATACAAAAGTCTATAGATTTGTGACTAAAGTACCAATAACTTCCCAATTAATGTACTTTTTAAATGATGTTCTTGATCGTATTTGTAGATGGCATCATATTACTTAATGATAATATTACTTAAATATTTCTTTGTCACCCATATATAAAACTTTTATTATATTATTGTAGAGTAAAGATTCAACAACTACTATTTTAGATTAAACTTAAAATCTAATGTGGCCAGGGTGCCTTTAAGGATCCCGGCTGAAAACACGTCATGAATGACGTCACCAGACCCGCTCCATCTAATTGGGCCGGGTAACGTGCTGGGCGGGCTTAATAGGCCCCATTTAGGTAAGTTCATTTTGTACAGCGGGATGGAGCCTGCAGCAGGGTCGCGACCCGCCACGGACACCGGCCGCACCGGACCTGTCCAGGTAGGCAAAATTCCGGCCATTATCTTGGCACCTTTCCACAGGAATTATTCTTCCACATTTCAGCCTGTCCTTCATTTTCTGCAGAGAGCAGTCACCCTGTCAGTGTTACATCGAGGTAACTTAGGCTGGAATATTTCCAGTGCTCAGCGGATGGGATCGGTGGCGGGTCGGCAGTTAAATTTGATTTGATTGACAATGGGTCGGTAACCCGCTGTCAAATCATGCACACTTGCCTTTTCCAATGTCGGGTCTGCCAGCGCTGAGCAGACCCGACCGGCAGCAGCAGGGACCTAATTTAAACAATTATTGGCTTGTTGACCAGCCTTTAAGAGTGAATTTAACCTTACCTTTTGACGTTAACAGCTCGCCCATGGCTTCCAGGCTGCTCCTGGGTCCCGTCTGTTAATCTGAGGTGGAAGTTGAGTGGCCATTGAATCAGCTGATGAGTGACAGCTTGAAATGTAGGCGGAATAGATAGGCGGTTCTGCGGCCGCAAACAAGATTCCAGGATGGTGTGTTGCCTCCCTGGTGCAAGGGTCAAGGATGTCTCCGAGCGACTCCAGAACATCTTGGAAGGGGAGGGTGAACAGCCAGTTGTCGTGGTGCATATAGGCACCAACGATATAGGTAAAAAGCGGGATGAGGTCCTAAAAGCGGAGTATAGGGAGTTAGGAGATAAATTTAAAAACAGGACCTCAAAAGGTAGTAATCTCAGGATTGCTACCAGTGCCACGTGCTAGTCAGAGTAGAAATAGAAGGATACTTCAGATGAATACGTGGCTAGAGGAATGGTGCCAGGGGGAGGGATTCAAGTTCCTGGGACATTGGAACCGGTTCTGGGGGAGGTGGGACCAGTTCAAACCGGACGGTTTGCACCTGGGCAGGGCTGGAACCAATGTCCTAGGGGGAGTGTTTGCTAGTGCTGTGGGGGAGGGTTTAAACTAAAATGGCAGGGGGTTGGGAACCTGAGCAGGGAGACAGAGGAAAGGGAAACAAGGATAAAAGCAAAAGATAGGAAGGAGAAAAACAAAAGTGGCAGTCAGAGAAATCAACGGTTTAAATCAAACATGGCCACAGTAAATAATAATTCTAAAAGGTCTAAGAGCGTTAAAAAAACAAGCCTGAAGGCTTTGTGTCTTAATGCGAGGAGCATTTGTAATAAGGTGGATGAATTGGCTGCGCAAATAGAAGTAAACAAATACGATTTGGTTGGGATTACGGAAACGTGGCTCAAGGAAGGCCAGGACTGGGAACTCAACATCCAGGGGTATTCGATATTCAGGAAAGATAGGCAAAAAGGAAAGGGAGGTGGGGTAGCATTACTGGTTAAAGAAGGGATTAACACAATTGTAATGAAGGATATTAGCTCTGATGAGGTGGAATCTGTATGGGTAGAATTGAGAAATACTAAGGGGAAAAAAACGTTAGTGGGAGTGGTGTGTAGACCTCCAAACAGTAAGGCGGAGGTTGGGGATGGCATTAAAAGAGGAATTAAAGAAGCGTGCAATAAGGGCACAGCAGTCATCATGGGTGACTTTAATCTACATATAGATTGGGCCAACCAAATGAGTAACAATACTGTGCAGGAGGAATTTCTGGAGTGTTTACGGGATGGTTTCCTGGACCAATATGTCGAGGAACCAACCAGAGATCAGGCCATCTTAGACTGGGTATTATGTAACGAGAAAGGATTAATTAGCAATCTTGTTGTAAGAGGCCCCTTGGGTCGGAGCGATCATAATATGATCGAATTCTTCATTAAGATGGAGAATGAAGTAGTTGACTCGGAGACTAGGGTCCTCAATTTAAATAAAGGAAACTATGATGGTCTGAGGAGCGAGTTGGGTAGGATTGATTGGGGAATGGCACTCAAAGGGTTGACGGTGGATAGGCAATGGCAAACATTCAAAGACCGAATGGATGACCTACAGAATTTGTTCATCCCAGTTTGGCATAAAAATAAAACAAAAAAGGTGACCAGCCGTGGCTAACAAGGGAAATTAGGGATAGCATAAGGTCCAAGGAGAGGGCATATAAATTGGCCAGAAAAAGCAATAATCCTGAGGATTGGGAGCAGTTTAGGATTCAACAAAGGAGGACAAAGGGATTCATTAAGAAAGGTAAAATAGAATATGAGAGTAAGCTTGCAGAGAACATAAAAACTGACTGTAAAAGCTTTTATAGATATGTGAAGAGAAAAAGATTGGTGAGGTCAAGCGTAGGTCCCTTGCAGTCAGAATCGGGGGAATTTATAATGGGGAACAAAGAAATGGCAGACCAACTAAATACATATTTTGGTACTGTCTTCACAAAGGAGGACACAAATAACCTCCCAGAGATGCCGGGGAACATAGGGTCTGATGAGAGGGTGGAACTGAAAGAAATCAGTATTTGTAGGGAAATGGTGTTAGGAAAATTGATGGGACTGAAGGCCGATAAATCCCCAGGGCCTGATAATCTACATCCCAGGGTACTTAAGGAAGTGGCCCTAGAAATAGTAGATGCATTGCTGGTCATCTTCCAGAACTCGATAGACTCTGGAACGGTACCCATGGATTGGCGGGTAGCTAATGTTACCCCACTATTCAAAAGAGGTGGTAGAGAAAAGGCGGGGAATTATAGACTGGTAAGCTTGACATCGGTAGTGGGGAAAATGCTGGAGTCAATTATAAAAGATGTAATAGCAGAGCACTTGGAAAGCAGTGACTGGATCGGACAAAGTCAACATGGATTTACAAAAGGTAAATCATGCTTGACTAATCTACTGGAATTTTTTGAGGATGTAACTGGTAAAATAGATAAGGGAGAACCAGTGGATGTGGTGTATTTGGACTTTCAGAAAGCTTTCAATAAGGTCCCGCATAAGAGATTAGCGTGCAAAATTAAGGCACATGGGATTGGGGGCAAGGTATTGACTTGGATAGAGAACTGGTTGGCGGACAGAAATCAAAGAGTTGGAATAAACGGGTCGTTTTCTGAGTGGCAGGCAGTGACTAGTGGGGTACCGCAAGGATCGGTCCTAGGACCCCAGCTGTTCACAATATATATTAATGATCTGGACGAGGGAATTGGATGTAATATCTCCAAATTTGCAGACGACACAAAGCTGGGGGGGAGGATATGCTGTGAGGAGGATGTCGTGAAACTCCAGCACGATTTGGACAGGTTGGATGATTGGGCAGAAACATGGCAAATGCACTATAATGTGGATAAATGTGAGGTTATCCACTTTGGTGGCAAAGACAGGAAGGCAGATTATTATTTGAATGGTAATAGATTGGGAGAAGGGGAAGTGCAAAGAGACCTGGGTGTTCTTGTACACCAGTCGCTGAAGGTAAGCATGCAGGTGCAGCAGGCGGTTAAGAAGGCAAATGGTATGTTGGCCTTCGTAGCAAGAGGGTTCGAGTACAAGAACAAGGATGTCTTGCTGCAGTTGTACAGGGCCTTGGTGAGACCACACCTTGAGTATTGTGTGCAGTTTTGGTCGTCTTACCTGAGGAAGGACGTTCTTGCCATGGAAGGAGTGCAGCGAAGATTCACCAGGCTGATACCTGGAATGGCAGGAATGACGTACGAGGAGAGATTGTGTCGATTGGGCTTATACTCACTGGAGTTTAGAAGATTGAGAGGGGATCTCATCGAAACCTATAAAATTCTGTCAGGCCTGGACAGACTAGATGCAGGAAAGATGTTTCTGATGGCTGGGGAGTCCAGAACCAGGGGTCATAGTCTAAGGATAAGGGGTAAGCCATTTAGGACTGAAATGAGGAGGAATTTCTTCACCCAGAGAGTGGTGAACCTGTGGAATTCTCTGCCACAGAGGGCGGTGGAGGCCAGTTCATTAAGTATATTCAAGAAAGAGTTGGATATATTTCTTAAGGCTAAAGGGATCAAGGGATATGGGGAGAAGGCAGGGACCGGGTACTGAATTTGGATGATCAGCCATGATCTCATTGAATGGCGGAGCAGGCTTGAAGGGCCGAATGGCCTACTCCTGCTCCTATCTTCTATGTATCTATGTACCTATGTAAAAGCTCCCACTTCACAGCTGTTCATTTTCCAAGCACATAGGCTGTTGCTTTCTCCCTTTGGAACACAGATTGAGCGTTATGCAGGCTGCAAGTGTTTGGAGCAAATTCTCGAGCTAGTGTCACCTCATTACTGCAACCTTGCTCACCATTGACAGATTGCTTCTGTCATCTCAACTTCAACTGCTATTTACTCCATCAGCATGGGTACCATTTACACTTTCTCACCTTGGTCCTCAGAATCCCAACACGATCAGCCCTAACACCAGCAGCGCCAGGCACCCCTGCAGCACCAACAACATCAACCTTCTCCACAATCAACTGATGCTGTACAAGACAGAGGGCAGCAGCACCCGACTACAGTGCTGCTCGGGATGCCAGGGATGGCCTCAACATGGCCACATTTACTTCACTTGACGCTGTACACCCTGGCTGCCACATGATGCGCTAGGTTGGCACCACCCCACACCAACAACATAAAGCATCCCTACAATGCCCAAGCCATTCCTTTCACACACCTCACCATTGTGGGGGTTACTGTTATGTCTCACCATTCACTGCAACTCACTAAGCCACTTCCAAAGGTGCACACAAATCTGTCCAAGAATGCAAAGTGTTGAAAATAAAGGTTTCAATGTTTGACACCACATTGACAGAAACTTTACATGTACATTGGATAAAACACCCAAGTGGCTACCCTTGTGTGGTGTTAGTTGTTATGATTGCACTAGGATGAGGGTGAGTGTGAGGGGTGGCTCATGAGATGGGGATGTGACAATATAGGTAGAGAGGGATGGGTGGAGGTGCAAGGTAAGTTGGTGTGAGAAAGGATGTGCAGGAGTAAGGTAGGGAAGGCAGAGTGATGGGGATGTGATGAGAGGCACAGCAGGATGAGGTTGAGTGTGGCTTTGTACTAACGTTTCATGATCTACTGAGATCATTGAAATGTTTGTAGCACTGCACCCAGGTCTTCCTGAACACATCCTTGCTTGTGCCCTCCTCTGCAATGTGCAACCAGGCTGTGTTGATCACCTGGGGAGGTCTCTTTCGCCCATGGGAGGGGAAGAGACCTCCCTGCGTGCTGTGACTCCCTCCATAAGCATATGGAGGGAATCATGGGAGAGCCTGGTGCAGCCCTGTGCCTTTGTGCAGTCATTTTCAGTGTTTGCAGCACCTCAATGCTGTAGAACACTGACAGCACAAATGTCAAAATAAATGTGGCCCATGGTCCCTTAAGGAAACCAGCACGTCATCACTTGACATCATCAGACCCACTTCCTCTAATTGGCTGTGAAATGCACTGGGTGGGCTTAACAAGCCCAATCAAGGGAAATTCATTTCACAGAGCGGGCTGGAGCCAGCAGCGGGGTAGGGACTCGCCACTGATGTCGCCCGCCACGGACCCGCTGAGGTAAGTAAAATCGTGACCTCAGAGTTTACCACTGTTGATGGACAATCAAAATACATTTTGTCCAAGAATGGTATGAGTTGATATTCAGTCTGATTGGGCTTTTCCGCCCATATCCAGTAATGCTGACTACTTAGATATGAGCTCAAATTCATTGCAGCAGTGAACTGGTAAATGAACAGGTGGTATCAACATCATTCAAACAGCAGTAACAGACAAGTTGTGTGCCACTCTCTTACTTAAGATGCTTGGGTTTGTGCCCTGTTCTGTAGGCTACTTGGGGTAAACATCCTCTATGGAAAGAAAAGTTTCTTCCAAAATACTATCAGTCTATGCCAAATACAGGGCTGTTCATGACTTTATTGTGGATGATTGTATTGACATCCTGGCCTTGACAGAAACTTAGCTCATGACACCTTGCCCTCTACCTAAGTCTCCCCTCCTGGCTGCACTTTCCACCAAGTGCTCCTTCCAAACCGCTATGATGGCATTGTGGCCTTTATCACTAAATCACACCTTGGTCTCTCCTGCACCTCTTCTGTAAACCCTAATTACAACAGTGATGACACTTCACAATTGGCTGTGAAGCCCTTTGGGATGTCCTGAGATCATGAAAGGCGCTATATAAATGCAAGTCTTTCTTTCAAGCCCCAACCCAAGTTTCTCCCTGAGATATCCTCCCTCCTTTTCGCTCTCAGCCTCTGTACTGAGCAATAATGGCTATGCTCCAAATAGTTCATTAGCGCTGATAAAGAATAATTGGCTACACCCTTTCAGGTCTGTCACCCCAGCACGCAGCTTGAATTTCAATCCTACCATGTCAGTACCAAATAATGCGAGGAAGCAGTCCAAACTCAGTACTGTACTGACTAGCATTGAGAAGTTCAGCATCAGTCAGCACCAGATAAACAAAGTCTATGGTGTTGAATAGAACTAAGTTTTAGGTAAGAATAAGTATTCTGCTTCTCTTGCTGCTGACCTCAACACCATGGAGATTTTTTTCTCTCAAACCCACTAGTATATAGGACACCAAACTTTAAAATTCAGGCTCTATGCTTGCGAGCTCCCACAGGCTGCCTGCTATGAAATTTGCCACGAATATTAAGTTATGAGAAAGACAGAAGTCCCAGTGGGAACAGCTGTGCACTATAGGTCAGGTGGATGTCACGTCGTTCCTGTCACTAACTCACTCAAGGCAGAAGTTTTACACTAACGTGATTGGCATTTATTCTCAGAAAGAGTGGCTTTGTATAGAAGTCATTTAGCATTCAGCTTTTCAATATGTTTGTCTGCTGTCAAAATGTATGGTGTCTGAATTACTACTGGTACTGAGTTTATGATTTGAATCAGACCTAGCTTAGATGCTGTATGATCTATTTTCTCTACTTACTATTTAAAGTGTGCCTGTTACTTTTGATTTAATTCACCTGCCCTTGCTGTTCATGACTTTATTGTGGATGATTGTATTGACATCCTGGCCTTGACAGAAACTTAGCTCATGACACCTTGCCCTCTACCTAAGTCTCCCCTCCTGGCTGCACTTTCCACCAAGTGCTCCATCCAAACCGCTATGATGGCATTGTGGCCTTTATCACTAAATCACACCTTGGTCTCTCCTGCACCTCTTCTGTAAACCCTAATTACAACAGTGATGACACTTCACAATTGGCTGTGAAGCCCTTTGGGATGTCCTGAGATCATGAAAGGCGCTATATAAATGCAAGTCTTTCTTTCAAGCCCCAACCCAAGTTTCTCCCCGAGATATCCTCCCTCCTTTTCTCTCTCAGCCTCTGTACTGAGCAACTCATCATCCGTGATTTTAATTTGAATCTTACCTCACCTTGTCCTCTATCCTCTGAATTCACTTCCCTCCCTAAACCACTCCCTCCATATAAACTCTTCTACCCATATTCACAGCCATCCTTTCAACCTTGCCATGGCCTCTCTACTCCATGGTCTCGATCACTGACAAGGCTATCTCCAACCACTTCCTTGTATCCCTCAACACCCACATCCCCTTTCACTTTCCAACCCCACTTCCTTCTGCCCCTGGAAAAAACACTCCCCCAAATCACTTAAAACTGTACTTTCAAACTCATAATTCACTAGGCTTTGACCCTCCACTCACCACAATACTTCTGCAGTTGTCAATTTGCCCAAACATTCCCTCATCTCCCACGCCCTTGTTTAATGACCTTGTCCCCTTTACTCTCTCCCATCCTGGTCGTTCTGACCTCCATCTTTACTCTCTTAAATCTAAGGGGTGGAGACTTGAGCATATCTGGTGCACAGCTGGTTTAGCCATCTATAAAGTTACCTAAATACAAATTTAATTAAATTTAATTCAATAAAACAAGGTCATATAGGGATGGCAGTGCAGGTAGTGTACCGCAACTGCAGCATGTGGGAGTTTGTGGAGAGCATTGTGATCCATGTTTGCAGTAAGTGCCTGCATCTTGAGGAACTTCAGCTCAGAGTTTTTGAGCTGGAGTCTGAGGTGCAGACATTGCGGGCCATCAGGGATGGGGCGAGTTACCTGGACACTTTGATCCAGGAGGCAGTCACACCCCTTAGGTTAGGTAGTGGCACAGGTCTGGTTAGTGGTCAGGGACAGGAGGGTGTGACTGCAACTGGGAAGAGGAGTAGGAGGAGGACGAGGGGCGCCTTGCATGCCCTGTTGTGACCAATGCAGCATCCCTCTAGTTCACTGCTGCCCATCAAGCAGGGTATGCACACTGCCATGCCACATTAACATAAGCTTACTCTTCAACCATAGGTGGCTACCATATGGCTCTGTAATTGCAGGCGACACTTGTCCAACGTCATACATCATCTTTGCTATACCCTGTTATTTCCTCTCACTTTTACCATCAGCATTACAAAAGCAAGTCGCTCTGAGCCCTCAATGCACTTTTGCCAATTCCCATAACACATAGGCCACACAATCAACTGTTTGACATAATTTTTCTTTTAAACATCACAAAAGGATAATAGACCAGTAACAGTCAGGAAAAAAGATAAATCACCCAAGTGACTCCCCTTGTGCTTAATATTTCTCTTACGTGTGCTTCTACGTGGTGCTTCCCCTGTGGCTTCAGCAGATGTAGAGGCACCTTGCTGACTAGGATGTTGCGCCTGCTTAGACACCTTTGGCGGGCATCCTCTGGGTTTGGGAGCCTGGGAGGGCTCTTCAACAGTCTGCTCTTCCTGCGGCTGTGCAGGGGCTGAAACGGCCATCTCAGCTGTCTCTGCAAAGTGGGTCTCTGAGCGAGGGCTCTGCAGTGGCATGGTCATGTGAGCACTTGAGGAGCCCACACTTCCTTCTGTCCTGCCAACAACATCCCTCTCATGGGTCAACTGCACCTCAGTGCTGGCAAGTGGCTGGAGAGCACCTTGCTGCACTTCAGGGGGAACATGAGGACTTGTATCTACATTGGCAGTCCTCCTCAAAAGGACGTCCATGAAGCTCTGGTCTCTCTGCTCAATACCTGCTCATCGCTCCTCCAGAGATGTCATTCTATTTTGAACAGTCACCATGTTTTCCTAACACTGACGACTTATTTCCTCCATGGTCGTAGCCATCCTTTCCACTGAGGTAGCCATCCTTTCCACGGAGGTTGCCATCCTATCCATGGTGGTGCGTTCATGCGCCATTGCCTCCATCACAGCAGCGCTGATATTACAGATGGACTCATCCATTCTCTCCACACTTGCACTAACCCTGGAGGCAAACCCTTCCAGAGACACCTGCACTTGTTCCTGTATTTCCCGAGATGCTCTTTTTCTGGATGGCCCCAGAGGCACAGCGTCTGCATGCAGCTCAGCAGAGCTAGGAGAGTCCTGTGACCTCCAACGAGGACTCTCCACTGCTGTTGCTGTCTCCACCATCTGCTGATACTCACTTGTGTGCTGAGAGAGACCAGGTGGCAACACTACTCTAACTCGCGATGGCCACATCGAGGTGTGCGTTGCTGCGCTGGTGCTGGGTGCACGGAGTCCTGGTGATGCTGGTCCCTCAGAGGCTTCAGGTTCCTCTGAGGAGATGTCCGGGTCTTCGTCCTGGATCATGGGAAGGGGGGCGCTCGATGGTCCTGTGGGAGAGTAAAGGCTTGAATTAGACACCTGATATTGATGTAGCAGACACATCCTTTTGAGCAGTTGATACAACGCGATTCTCTATGAACATCATATGCCATTGCATTCTGAGAGGGATGAAACTCTATTACTGTCACCAGCTTCCTCTAGTGTACTCGTCTCTCCATCGCCCACTTCCAGGTCCTCGCCACCGCCAACAATCTCGTTTGCAGCCTCCTCAGCACTGGTCAATGTGGCTAGGGTAGGTGTTCCTCCTCCAGTCATTGCTCTCTCCCTCTTATTGTGGGCTATCTTTTCCTGCAAGGAGGGACACGAGCGGTGTTTCAGTCACAGTGATGGATTGAGTGTGAATAATCCTTACCATAGAAGCTTTGAGGGAGACGAAGATGGGGTGAGGTGCCAAGAGGAAGCTAGCTCCCTGTGCGTTGTTAGTTGTTGTCACTGCATGACAGTGAGTGCAAGTCTAAAGGGTGCATAGGCAGGATGCTGAAGTGATTCAGCGCAGACAGAGATGGATAGGAAAGGGTGCAAGGGAAGTAAGAGTAAGGTGGGATGTGAAGGAGGAGGCTTAGAACACAGAGTGCTGGTGATGAGAAGAGAAGGGAAGCAGAGTGAAGGCAAGTGTGATGGGATACTCACTTTTGATGTTCACACAAGATCATTAAACCTGTTTTGGCACTGGATCCATGAGTGTGAACAAATGGACCTTGCACTGATCTCCTGAGCAATGCGCAGCCAGACTGCCTTGGTCTGCTGAGGAGGCTTCCTCCGGCCATCGGGAGGGAAGAGAATCTCCCTGCGCCCTCTGACAGCATCCACGAGAGCATGGAGGGAGTCATCATTAAAACGAGGGGCTGCCTTGCCTCTGGAAGAAGTCATTGCGTATAGATTAATATCAATGAGTCCAGGAATCCACAAGAGAAAGGCTGAAGCTGAATGGGAGCTTTAAAAGCAGCTATGATGACGTCATCAGAGGTGGCCAGCCGGCCCGATCGCAGTCATTGGACCGGCCAGCGCGCCTCATTGAAATCAATAAGCTCATTGAATCAAAATTGGACATCAGCAGCTGTCCCACCGGAAGCGTCTCTGGAACCTGCCCACCATGCAACCCGACTGCAACCCGCCTCGGGAATTAAAATCAAGCCCCAGATGTCTGTCTTAACTGAAGAAGATGCAAAAAACTTCCCGGAAATACTGGAGAACCAAAACTCTAGCCAGAATGAGGAATTGAAAGAAAGTAGTATTAGTAAAAAAATAGTACTGGAGAAAGTAAATGTGGGTCCTGACATGAATCAACTGAGCAGCCTGTGGGTGGCGCGGTCCAGGGAGAGTATAAATCCTCGGGCACGGGCCCAGCTTGCGCAGGACATTCTTAACAGGAACTAGTGAAGGACACAACTAGACCTCCATGTTGTAAAACAGTTGATTAAAGCTTTGTTTAACGTTTAGACCAAGTGCCTAGTAGTTTTCTTACATCAGGTCCCTTACAGCCTGAGACAGGAGAAATTATAATGGTAGGAAAAATAGAAAAGCAGAGTATTTTTTAAATGGTGAGAGATTGGGAAATGTTGGTGTTCAGAGGGACCTAGGTGTCCTTGTACACGAATCACTAAAAGTTAACATGCAGGTACAGCAAGCAATTAGGAAAGCAAATGGTACGTTGGCCTTTATTACAAAAGAATTTGAGAATAAGAGTAAAGACGCTTTACTGCAATTATATACGGCCCTGGTGAAATCACACCTGGAGCATTGTGTACAGTTTTGGTCTCCTTATCTAAGGAAGGATATGCTTGCCACAGAGGGAGTGCAACGAAGGTTCACCAAACTGGTTCCTGGGATGGGGAGGATTATCCTATGAGGAGAGATTGAGTAGACTAGGCCTATATTCTCTAGAGTTTAGAAGAATGAGAGGTGATCTCATTGAAACATACAAAATTCTTACAGGACTTGACAGGGTAGATGCAGGGAGGATGTTTCCCCTGGCTGGGGAGTCTAGAACCAGGGGTCAGAGTCTCAGATTAAAGGGTCGACCAGTTAGGACTGAGATGAGGAGATATTTCTTCACTCAGAGGGTGGTGAATTATTGGAATTCTCTACCCCAGAGCGCTGTGGAGGCTCAGTCGTTGAGTATATTCAAGACAGAGATCGATAGATTTTTGAATATTAAGGGAATCAAGAGATATGGGGATAGTGCAGGAAAGTGGAGCTGAGATAGAAGGTCAGCCATGATCTTATTGAATCGTGGAGCAGGCTCGAAGAGCCAAATGGTCCACTCCTGCTCCTATTTCTTATGATCACCAGATATGGTTATCAAGTGCTATCAGGTCTCTCACTCCTCTGCCAAAACCATCCACTACTCTAGGATCATTGTGACTAGTGGGGTACCGCAGGGATCGGTGCTAGGACCCCAGCTATTCACAATATATATTAAGGATCTAGACAAGGGAACTAGATGTAATATCTCCAAGTTTGCAGACGACACAAAGCTGGGTGGGCGTGTGTGCTGTGAAGAGGATGCAGAGAAACTTCAGTATGATTTGGACAGGTTGGGTGATTATACTGCATCTGCCGTGCATCTGCCCAATGTGGATAAATGCGAGGTTATCCACTTCGGTGGCATAAACAGGAAGGCAGATTATTATCTGAACGGCAATCGATTGGGAGAAGGGGAAGTGCAATGAGACCTGGGTGTCCTTGTGCACCAGTCGCTGAAGGTAAACATGCAGGTGCAGCAGGCGATTAAGAAGGCAAATGGTATGTTGGCCTTCATAGCGCGAGGATTCGAGTACAGGAGCAAGGATGTCTTGCTGCAGTTGTACAGGGCCTTGGTGAGACCACACCTTGAGTATTGTGTGCAGTTTTGGTTGCCTAATCTGAGGAAGGATGTTCTTGCCATGGAGGGAGTGCAGCAAAGATTCACCAGACTGATACCTGGGATGGCAGAAATGACATATGAGGAGAGGTTGGGTCGATTGGGCTTATATTCGCTGGAGTTTAGAAGAATGAGAGGGGATCTCATTGAAACTTATAAAATTCTAACAAGACTGGACAGATTAGATGCAGGAAGGATGTTCCCGATGGCGGGGGAGTCCAGAACCAGGGGTCACAGTCTAAGGATAAGGGGTAAGCCATTTAGGACAGAGATGAGGAGGAATTTCTTCACCCAGAGAGTGGTGAACCTGTGGAATTCTCTACCACAGAAGGCAGTTGAGGCCAATTCATTAAATATATTCAAGAACGAGTTAGATATATTTCTTAAGGCTAAAGGGATCAAGGGATATGGGGAGAAAGCAGGGACAGGGTGCTGAATTTGGATGATCAGCCATGATCTCATTGAATGGCGGAGCAGGCTCGATGGGCCGAATGGCCTACTCCTATCATCTATGTCTTCTATGTCTATGTTTTCTATGAAAGCAAATAGATTCACTAGCATTGTTTCTCCACTTACAATGTTTCTCCACTTACAACAGTCTCCGTAAACCTCTCTCCTCTGCCTCCTCCACCCTCACCTTCAGCAACAAATGCAAGGATCTCATGGATTTGTCACTACCATTGAGACCATCCATTCTCTGTTGCATCCCCCCCTTCTCCTTGCCCACCAAGCCAGCCTCCTCCCAGGCCCCTCTGCCATAACCCTGAACCCCACCTTTTTCTAGTTTGTCTGCTATCTCTCTTCATGCCATCTTCAATCTCCTTCTTGTGTATGAGACCAACCTCCTGCTCCCTTAACCCCATTCTCACTAAATTGCTGACCACCCAACTTCCCTTCCTGGCCTGCATGCTAGCCTTTCCTCAGGTACTGTCCCCTGCTCTTTCAAACTACTGTCACCACCCCATCGTCAAAAAAACCATCCTGGACTTTGTCCTTGCAAAGTACTACACAATTACTGTAATGTATTATCACATGGTTTGTCACATGGTTTGGTATGAGCATGCTCAGTTTGCTCTGGCCTAATAAAGCAAGCACATGGACTATCAACTCATCGGATCTCTGTCCTTCATTTGTTCGACCCACATATATTACATTTTGGCAACGAGAATGGGATCCCAAAGCCATTTTTAGGAATCATGGAAGGACACAGTGTTCAACCTTCGAGTGGACAAGTTTAAGGTGAATTTGTGACACCTAACCTGAATTTTTGCGATGTTTTACCGTTAATGCTCATGCAGAATTGTCTGTGCTTCGCCTTCGCATGTATTTATACACAGCAACAGTGGCGTTGATTCTCACAGGTACAGATAAGCGTGCTGAGTCACTGTTCGACGGGATCGGGACAATCATGGCCGCGCCTACAGGATTCATCAGAAGCCTCGGCATGTATAACTGAGCTCGCGAACCATTCAGTTCTTACAGTGAGCGGATGGAGATGTTTTTTAAAGCCAAAAACATTATTGAGATGGAAGGTGCAGATGAGAATGTTCAAGCTCAAAATAAAGTAATTTGTGAATGGAAAAAAGCAATTTTTCTAACGGAGATCGGGCCGGATGTCTACAGAATGTTGACAAAACTACTCGCGCCAGGGAAAGCGAAGGATGCGTCGTTTGAAGACATTGTCGAGAAACTCAAGGACCATTTCGACCCAAAGCCATTAGAAATAGCAGAAAGCTATAAGTTTGGTACCAGAAAACAAAAACAAAGTGAAACCATAAGTGAGTACATTGTAGCTCTTAAAAACCTGTCTTTTCATTGCACATTTTTGGATCGTGCATTGCGATAAGTTTGTGTGTGGACTGGTGGATGAGCGCACACACAGTCCAAGTTACTGAACACTCCGAACCTAACGTTTGACATGGCATGCAAAATTGCCCTATCTATGGAGATGGCGTCTAAGAATGCTAGGCAGCTACGTCCAACTCAAGTGATTAGTGCAGCTGAGGTCCACAGTCACAAAGCCACCACCAAATCTAAAGCTGTGAGACTGAGTCAAAAGCATGTCGGTGAGAGCAGATCAGTGAATTGTTAACGCTGCAATGGAAATCACTCACCACAGTCCTGCCAATACAGAAATGTGAAGTGTTTTCACTGCCAGAAGCAAGGCCATGTTTCAACAGCTTGCAGAGCTAGATCAAAAGCAGGAAGTAAGAACCATTCTAGTGGCAATGTAAAGCAGCGACAACAAAAGGGAGGAGTTCACAATATTGAAGTGAACACACCTGATGTTGAAGAACTAGGCATCTACAGTATCTATGCCACTAGCGGCAACACTAGTAGCTGTGAGAAAGACTTCCGTACAAAACTTTTGATCAACGAGCAATATATTGATATGTGTATCGACATGGCGGCAGACTGCTCTATCATGAGTAAGGACACATATGAGAGTAAGTTTAATCAAATACCACTTACAAAGTGTACCATAGAGTTAAAAACCTACTCCGGAGAAATCCTAGAGACATGTGGACAAATGGAATGTACAGTTCAACACAATGGCCAGTCAGTAAAGCTGCCTATTATTGTAGCGATTTCCAACAACAGGCCAACCCTCATGGGCAAAGGCTGGTTGAGAAAGTTAAAACTAGACTGGAAAAAACGTCTTCAGTGTAGATGCTTCTTAGAAGCGACTCAACACAATGCTAAACAAGTACGAAAGCATGTTCACAGACAGTTATGAGGGCACCACTGGGTATGATGCACATAACTGCATCAACGCGAAGCCTGTCTATTGTAAGGCTAAGCCGGTCCCCTATGCATTGAAAAGTCAGGTGGAGGAAGAGCTAGCGAAGCTCAGAGAGAATGGAGTGCTAGTAAAAACTAACAAAAGTGATTGGGCTACCCCAATTGGGGTAGTGCCCAAAGCAGACTAAACTGTGCGGTGACTACAAAGTTACTATCAACCAAGCAGTTGATGATGAGCAGTACCCGTTACCTACATCGCAAGATTTGTACGCTGCACTCTCTGGGTCAAAGGTTTTCTCTAAGCTTGACCTGTCACACGCTTACGCTCAGCTGAATGTTGACAAAGAGAGTCAACAGTATCTCACCATCAACACACAAGGGACTGTATTCATACACCAAGCTGCCGTATGGTGTAAAGTCCTCCACCAAAATTTTCCAGGCTACGATGGATGAGGTTTTGCAAGGAGTTCCAAATTGCTTATATAATCAAGGTAATGGGCTTATCGCAACAAGCAGCGAGGAAGAAAATCTGTAAGTGTTAGATATAGTGCTTCAAAGGTTGAATGCCCACAACGTCAAATTGCAAAGGGGCAAATGTGCTTTTGTGCAGCCCGAGGTTGTGTACTTTGGTCTGAAAGTTGATGCAAATGGCTTGCAACCAGTGAAGGAAAAGGTTGATGCTGTCATCAATACTCCAAAGTCACAGTGCGTGTCTGAGTTAAGATCTTTGAAATGGTCGACTACTATGCACATTTGTTACCTGAGTTAGTGACCATGTTAGTTCCATTGCACGAGCTCAAGAAGGATGTCCAATGGAAGTGGATGAAAGCGCAGCAGGAACTTTACGACACTTGTAAAAGAAGTCTCTCTAGCGATGCTCTACTTGTGCACTACGACAGAGTGTGAGCTTAAGTTAGTGTGTGATGCTTCAAGCTACAGTGTGGGAGCTGTCATAAGCCATGCAATGGATGACGGCCAAAAGAAACCAATCGCTTTCGCATCACGAACCCTCACAAAGAGCGAAAGAAACTATGTGCAAAATGTACACTCGCCATACTGTTTGGAATCAAGAAATTCCAACAGTTCCTGATCGGCAGAAGTTTACCCTGATAACCGATCACAAACCACTTCCAGCAATATTGGGGCCCAAATCTGCCATCCCTGCAATTGCCACATCAAGAACATAAATAGGAGCAGGCGTCGGCCATTTGGCTCTTCGATCCTGCTTCGCCATTCAATAAGATCATGGCTGATCTTCTACCTCATCTCCACTTTGCTGCACTATCCCCATATCCCTTGATTCCCTTAATATTCAAAAATCTATCGATCTCTGTCTTGAATATACTCAACAACTGAGCCTCCACAGCCCTCTGGGGTAGAGAATTCCAAAGATTCACAACCCTCTGAGTGAAGACATTTCTCCTCATATCAGTCCTAAATGGTTGACCCTTTATTCTGAGACTGTGACCCCTGGTTCTAGACTCCCCAGCCAGGGTAAACATCCTTCCTGCATCTACCCTGTCAAGCCCTGTAAGAATTTTGTATGTTTCAATGAGATCACCGCTCATTCTTCTAAACTCTAGAGAATATCGGCCCAGTCTACTCAATTGTTGTTGTCACAATATGACTACATGATTGAATATCGCACTTCAAAGCAAAATGCAATCGCAGATGCCTTGTCCAGGTTGCCACATGAGGACTCGTGCGTTGGGAGTAAAGGTACGATTTTCACGCTAGGTGCAGTTGACAAAGACTTTTCCGTGAATGCAACTGAGATTGCAGATGAGACTCAAAAGGACTCGGTACTGAAAAGAGTGTGTGAAAACACCTTGAATGGATGGACTGATCAGTGTTTGGACACAGAATTGAAACCATTCCATAACCGTTGTATTGAATTGTCTTGTAAGCAAGGTTGCATCAAGTGCGGAAACAGTGGTGGAACCTTTGAGAGATAGAATTCTGGCCGAACTTCATACTGAACATCCAGGGATCATCAGTATGAAATCCTTTGCAAGAAGCTTTGTTTACTGGCCTGGATTGGACAGCAATCTTGAACCACTTGATCATGAACACATACATGAGTTTGACTCAATTCAGAATTCAGAAAATGAAGTACCAGGTTCAAACAAGTTTGAGATAGAAAGAGGATCATCTTTGAGTTCGGAACCAAAACAAAACAGCCCAAAAATTGGTTCAACACCAAAACTTTCTGTAAGGAGATCAGGAAGACTTCGCAAACCTGTCATTAAACTGGATTTGCAGTTCAGTTAAAAGAAGAAGCCAGGAGTTTTTGTTATGTGGTATATGTAATGTTGGGAAATGTGGGACCATAGTTTTGTTGTATTTGAGAGGGTAATATGTACATTTTTTTTAAGGGGAAAACAGTGTAATGTATTATCACATGGTTTAGTATGAGCATGCTCAGTTTGCTCTGGCCAATAAAGCAAGCTCATGAACTAGCAACTGGGGTCTCTGTCCTTCATTTGTTCTACCCACATATATTATAATTACCAACCTCACTTTTCTCTCTAAAGTCCTCCCAAGGCGAGAAAATGGAAAATGGAGTTGAGGTACAGATCAGTCATAATGGAATGGTGGAGTAGACTCAAGGGGCTGAATGGGCTATTCCTGTCCCTAATGTTCCTAATAACCACCTGGTTCATGACTCTTGTCAGGACCTGGGCACAGACATGGGAAAGCACTGTAATCAGAGCCATGACTTCACTAAAATCGACATTCTGAAGCAGAAGTTCCGCTGCCTGGACTATTCTGGAGGTGCTTTGCAGTAAAGCCCCAACAGAGTCTCAAGATTCATCGTCATGTACTACATGTACTACATGCTTCAACAGTTAAGCTGAGAAAAAGCCAAAAACACCAAGATGCTTCAGCAGTCTTAATTTCATAATTTCAAAACATTAACAATTAAGAAATAAAATCACCTTTGTGCCAAGCTCTAGTGCCTGACTTCTGTGCTCTTTTGCCTACTTTGGCGCTCCTATGAGGTGGCTCCCTTGTGGCTACTGTTTGGGAGGTGGAAAGCTGTTGAACCTCTTCTGAGCGCATTCAAGATGGGCATGGTGGGTGATCCTGAGGCGCTCTGACCATAGATTGCTGCATCTCGGCAGCGGCCAGGGCAGTCTGGCCCAGCTGGCTGTCCAACCAACAAGGGCACTGGTTGAGAGGCTGGTGGAGGAGCAGACATGGTGTCCTGAGATATGTGCCTCTCCCATAGCATCACTGCCACTCTCTTTGGGCTGAGCCTCAGCACTCCCACTGCTGTGCGCGAGAACAGCGTGCAGGAGTGATGTTACGCTATCAAAGCCCCTATTCATGCTTTCCTTGAGGCTTTGAAAGCCTAAGGAGATGCTCAAACCCAGAGCCAAACTGACTGCCATCAGAGCTCCCATCAAAGCTATCAGAGCTGTCGTCAGAAGCTCCGTCGCAGTGTTCCTCCTTGTAGCGTTCATGGAGCTAGTTGCGTCCGTGTATAATAAGACACAGACTGCGGAGAACGGTACAACAGGTGTTTACTCAACGTGGCTCACACTGCAACTGATCTGTACAGATTACTACTCAGTGCTATATACAGGTGTGGTCACTGCCGGTACTGCAGTATACATGAGCTGTAAAACATAGTTCCCCCCTTTAAGGAATATACATTACAATTCCTCCCCTTTTAGATTAACAGTACCATAACACTCATTTAACAATTAAATATCAAACTAATTACAATTAACACTTTTAACATGCAACATTAGCTGAAAATAGTCTATTTATATATTCAGTCTTTGGGGAGGCTTCCTGATCCTTTCTGGATAGCGCCTTTCCCGAGTGTCTTGCTCTTGGTGCGGAGGCGATTCTGGCCCCCTGTCGTCGGTTGGTTCATCAGCTTCCGATGCTACTGTTTCTGGGGTAGATGCGACCTGTACGTCGGGTTCATCACCAGGTGCGTATGGGCGAGGCATGGGGTTGACTTGTTCCTGTGACTCCAGGATCTGGTCAGCATGGCGTCTCACGATGCTCTCCCCAACGTCCACTGTGTACATTAGTGGGCCCTGCCGTGTGCATATCGTTCCTGGCTGCCCTTTTCCTGTTCGGTAGTTGCGGGCCAAGACTGGTTGCCCTACATTGAAGCTCCTTGTTGGCTTCTCATGGATGTGCTGGAATTGCTTACTCTCAACATCTATTCGTACGTTTGGTCTGAGCAAATCCAGGCGAGATCTTAACCTTCAGTTAAAGAACATCATGGCTGGGGCCTGGTTGGTGACTGCATGTGTCGCATTCCGGTAGGCGAACAGGAAATTGTCCACCTTGTGCTGCAGCGGAATGTTGTCATTGTACATAGCTTTTATTGCCTTCTTAAAGGTTTGTACGAACCTCTCAGCCAATCCATTTCTGGCTGGATGATACGGGGCGGATGTGTAATGCCTTACCCCATTCTTTTTCAAGAACCTCCGGAACTCTTCGGACACAAACTGTGGTCCGTTGTCGGAGCAAATCTGTTCTGGCAAGCCATTCCTGGCAAAAATGGTCCGTAGGATTGCAATAGTTTTCTCCGTGGTGGTGGAGGGCATTTTGATGACCTCAGGCCATTTCGAGTGCGCATCTACGGCTATTAAAAACATTGAGTCCATGAATGGACCAGCAAAATCAATATGCACCCGTTGCCATGGAGATGAGGGCCACTCCCATGGGTGTAGAGGGGCCTGTGGTGGTGCATTTTGGACTTTCTGGCATCCTGAGCAGCTCTTGGTCAGGTCCTCGATTTGTTTATCGATTCCCAGCCACCACACATAAGCCCTGGCTAGGCTTTTCATTTTTACCCCTCCCAGATGACCCTCATGAAGCTCATTGAGCACTCTATCCCTTAACTTGGGTGGAATTACCACTCGGGATCCACACATCAAGGTCCCCCGGCACACTGACAGCTGTTCTCTCCTTGTCGAGAATGCTGGCAACAGTGAGTCGCCATGTGCTGGCCATCCCTTCACCGTCAAATCATATACCCGAGACAGTGTCGGGTCATTTCGGATTTCCTTTTCGATACAAGCGTTAGTTACTGGTAGGTATTCAACTATAGTTGAATGGAATATTTCGACAGGATCCCCTGCTGGTGCTTCCTCCGCAGTAGGCAGTGGCAGGCGTGATAGCCCATCAGCATTTCCATGCTGTTTCGTGCCCTTATATTCAATCTCGTAGTGGTGCGCACCTAGAAAAGGTGACCATCTTTGTAGTCGTTGCGCAGTCATCACCGGAACGCCCTTCTTCGGATTAGAAATGGAGACAAGAGGCTGGTGATCAGTCAGCAAGGTAAATTTCTGCCCGTGCAGATAGTGATTGAACTTTTTCACTCCCCACACTAGGCTGAGGGCCTCCCTGTCAATCTGGGCGTAGTTACGCTCGGCTGAGGTTAGTGATCGTGACGCAAAGGCTATTGGCCTCTCTGAGCCGTCCGAGAATTTGTGCGACAGCACCGCTCCAATGCCATAGGGTGACGCATCACATGCCAACCGAATTGGTAATGCCGGGTTGTAATGGGCCAATACCTCTTTCGATGTGATTAGTGTTTTGCTCTTCTGGAAAGCTCGTCCACATTCGTCACTCCACTTCCATGGCACCCCAGTTTGCAGTAGGGTGTTCAGTGGGTGTAGTATTGTAGACAAATTTGGCAAGAACTTATGGTAGTTTACCAGCCCGAGGAACGACCTCAGTTGTGACACATTTTCCGGTGCTGGAGCCTTGACTACTGCCTCAATCTTCTCTGGGGACTTATGTAACCCCTCTTTATCGATAACGTGGCCACAATACGAGATCTGTTTTCTAAAAAACTCGCATTTGGGGCGGTTAGCTCGGAGCTCATATTCCTGCAATCTAGTGAGCACCTGCTCCAGGTTGGCAAGGTGATCACTGTCATTTTCGCCCGTGACCAGGATGTCGTCCAAATAACACTGGGTCCCTGGGATCCCTTGCAGGACTTGTTCCATTGCCCTCTGCCAAATAGCCGGAGCTGATGCTACCCCGAATACCAGCCGGTTGTATTGGTAGAGACCTTTATGGGTGTTGATTGTGAGGTATTTTTTTGATGCTTCTTCTACCTCCATTTGCAGATACGCCTGGGCCAGATCAATCTTAGTGAAGTGTTTCCCTCCAGATAGCGAGGCGAAAATATCTTCAATCCGCGGAAGTGGATATTGTACGGTGTGAAGGACCGGGTTCACTCTTACCTTAAAGTCCCCACAGATGCGAACCTTCCTTGGTTCCCCAGGTGTGCTGCTCAACGACTTTTTCATCACAGGGATGATGGGTGTAGCCCACTCGCTCCAGTCTACCTTGGACAGTACACCTGAATGTTCCAGACTCTCCAGCTCTGCTTCGACGGCTGGGCGGATCGCATAAGGTACCGGTGTGGCCTTAAAAAATTTTGGGCTTGCGTTTTCTTCAATTTTAATCATCGCTGTCATGCCTTTTAGTGTTCTGAGTCCTTGCTGGAACACTTCTTTCGCGTCAGTTAGGATCTTTGACAGTCGCCCAGGTGTGACGTCGTCATCCTTTATGTCAGCCACAGTCAGTGCCTGTATGGAATGCCAATCCAGTTGTATTTTCCGGATCCATTCACGTCCCAGTAATGGTGGTCCTCCATCTTGCAATACATACAGGTCTAGTTTTGGTGTTTCCTTACCGTTATATATAATGGTCACCCTTATTTTTCCTTTGGGGTAGACTTTTTGCCCCGTGTACGTCTTCAAAATAATTTTTGTGTCTCTCAAGGGTACGTGCGAGAATAGCCGCTCGTAGTCCCGTCGGTTTATGACTGTTAGGGCTGATCCTGTGTCCAATTCCATCTTTACCTGGACTCCTGCTATCTTGAGAGTGACCCAAATGGTTCGGTGATCCTCCGTTGTGATCACATTATGTAGTTTCAGACAACTCAGTTCCCTGCTTTCGGAGTCGTTATCACTCTTTTGTTCGTCTGAACTATTCTCCGTCATCTTATGTACCTTCTTGTACTTTCCTTTGGTAGGTTTCTTATTGCTGGTTTTCTTTCCCGACCTGCAGACTCATGCTATGTGTCCTACTTTTCCACACTGTCTGCACACTTTGTCTTTGAACCAGCAATCATTCTGGTCGTGTGTTGTTCTGCCGCAGCGATAGCACTTCCCTGTTCCATATGACATTTCGTTTGTGCCATATTCTTGCGGTCTCTGTTGTATCTCTGCAGCGCCCCGTGCTGCTGCTTCATATGATACCGCAATGCTGAAAGCCTTTTCCAGCGTAAGATCCTTTTCAGATAAAAGCCGTTTCTGGGTTCCTTCACTTTGAAGCCCACACACAAACTTGTCCCTTAAGGTATCTGCCAGTCCCGCTCCAAACTGGCAGTGTTTCGATAGTTTGCGCAGTTCTGTTAAATAATCAGCATTGCTTTCATCCTTATGCTGGTTCCGTTTGTGAAACTTGAATCTTTCTGCTATCAGCAGCGGTGTGGGGTTTAAATGTTCCTTTAGTATCGTTACTATGTCTTCAAAACTCTTTTCCATTGGCTTCGTTGGGGTTACTAGATTTCGTAATAAACCATACGTCTTTGCACCCATTAAATTTAACAATACCGACGCTTTCTTGTCATCTGACACCTCATTTGCCTTGCAGTACACCTCTATTCGTTCGACATATGTAGCCCAATCTTCGACTTCATTGTCAAATGCGGTGATACTGCCACTCTTCGGCATTTTGGGTGTGGTTTAAAATGGCATCTCCCAATGGCTTAAAATGGCGTCTCCCGCGCTTTCCGTCCTCCCCCGCTGCTGCCAACGCCGCTCCCGGTGGTTCTCGTGGCAATGGCAGCGCCCTGTAGGTTTCGCGCGCTTCTCCTGCGCTGCTGCCAACGCCACTCTCAGCGGTCCTTGTGGCAATGGCGGCACCTCGCGGGTTTCTGCGTGTCGCTCTCTCCCTCTCTCCGATGCTGCTCGGCCCCTGAACACCGGCTGCGCCCTGTGCGCTCTGCCCTCTCTCTCTCTCCCCCGTCGACGCTGCTCGGCCCTTTGCTGTGCCGCTCGGTCGGACTCTAGCCCGCCACTGTCCGGGAAGGGTCTGCGCACTACCTGTTGCCAGCCCGTTTCGCTGGACCACCTCGACTGGAAAGCCAAGCCTGGCTCTCGACAGCCTCCCCCGCAATTCCCGAGTCTCTGCTGGATGACTGGGCGGTTGCCCGTGGTCGACGCCCGAGTCTCTGGCCTTGACCTCCAATCCACTGATCTCCAGGAATGAATCCCCGGGGAGGTGATGCAGAGTTGCAGGTAGGTTCGAACCTGCCTCGTCGCCAATGTTGCGTCCGTGTATAATAAGACACAGACTGTGGAGAACGGTACAACAGGTGTTTACTCAACGTGGCTCACACTGCAACTGATCTGTACAGATTACTACTCAGTGCTATATACAGGTGTGGTCACTGCCGGTACTGCAGTATACATGAGCTGTAAAACATAGTTCCCCCCTTAAAAGGTATATACATTACAGAGCTGACCACATTCTCCATGCTTGACTGCATTGTTTTAATGCCCTGTGCGAAGACCCTATACAAGTTGGAGCTAGGCTTCTCTGTGCACTCTGCTATTGTGTGTAGGATTGCTGGCAGGCAGGCCAGAGCACTTAGAAGGTCCTGGTGTACAGCCATCACTCTTCTGCTGTAGGCTGAGACCTCAAAGTCTTCATCTACACCCTCTGCAGCAGGGCTAGGATGCTCCTTCCCTCCCACGAGCTGCTTCCTGGTCCATCATATCCCCATGCCCTTGTTCCTGTATCTTCCAATGCAGACCCCTCTAACCTACCCTCTGATCTACGCAGAGCACCGGTTTTTCAAGGGTAAGGTCGAGTGACACTTCATCTTCCAGTGCGCTGCCCTGTCCTTCCTCTGCTCCCTTAGGGCCCTGTTGAGCTTGTGAACCCAAACTTAAAGAGAGGAACAAGGGTTAACAGTTAGTGGCAAGGCAAAGCAAAGACAGAAAAATGCTGCTGAAAGCAGTTGCACTTTGTCATGCAGACTGTGTAGGTTGAGATTGCAGTAAGAAGGGAAAAGAAGGTAAGATGTGTAGAAACCCCGCGGGACATGTCTTGCAGCTTTGCCAGTCACCATGGGTCTGACACGCCCCCTGCTCACAATGTCAAACACCTTCTCCTCCAGTGGGGACAGACATTGATGTATGCTCTCCCTCTTTTTGTACACAACCTCTCACAGGTATTATGCAGCAGCTTCTCCTGTGAGAAAGAAGGAGTGTGGTAGTTGTAGTGTATGTACCTTTATAAGGGGAGAACTACTTTTTACAGCTCCTGTATACTGTAGTACCGGCAGTGACCACACCTGTATATAAACCCTGAGTAGGGATCTGTACGTTTAGTTTTAGAGTAACCCTCATCCAGTAAATACCTGTTGATTGCTCCTGCAGTCTCGTGTCTAGTTATTGAAGGACACACAACATCAAAAAATACACGGATCTAACAGTGGCGACGAGGCAGATTCGAACCTACCTGCAACTCTGCATTACCTCCCAGGGATTCGCTCCTGGAGAACAGTGGAAGAAATTTGAGGCCAGAAGCACGGGCGTCGACCACGAGCAACCGCCCAGTCATCCAGCAGAGATTGAGCATCGCAGGGGAGGCTGTTGAGAGCTGGGCTTGGTTCTCCAGTCACGGTGGTCCAGCGAAACGGGCTGGGAACAGGTATGGTGCAGACCCTTCCTGGACAGCGGCGGCTAGAGCCGACCGACGGCACAGAAAAGGCCGAGCAGCGTCGACGGGAGAAGAGGGTAGAGCGCACAGGGCGCAACCGGTGTTCAGGACCGAACGGCGTCGACGGGAGAAGAGAGAGGGTAAAGCACACAGGGCGAAGCCAGTGTTCAGGACCGAACGGCGTCGACGGGAGAAGAGAGAGAGGCGCGAAAGAAAACGTGCAGAGCGTAGCCGGTGTTCAAGGGCCGAGCAGCCGCAGCAGAGAAGAAGGGAGAGCATGGGAAAACGCCATTTTGTGCCGCAGCGGAGAAGAAGGGAAGCGTGGGAAAACGCCATTTTGAGTCAGTCTAACCACACCCAGGGATGCCGAAGAGTGGCAGTATCACAGCGTTCGACAATGAAGTCGAAGATTGGACGACATATGTCGAACGCATAGAAGTGTACTGCAAGGCGAATGAAGTGCCAGATGAGAGGAAAGCGCTGGTATTGTTGAATTCCATGAGTGCAAAAACGTATGGCTTACTGCGAAATCTAATAACCCCAGAGAAGCCAGTGGACAAGGATTTTGGAAACATAGTGTCAATCCTACAGAACCACTTAAACCCCACACCGCTGCTGATAGCAGAAAGATTTAAGTTTCACAAAAGGAACCAGCATAAAGATGAAAGTAATGCTGAGTATTTAACGGAACTGCGCAAGCTATCGAAACACTGCCAGTTTGGAACAGGACTAGCAGATACTTTAAGGGACAAGTTTGTGTGTGGGCTTCAAAGTGAAGGAACCCAGAAATGGCTTCTATCAGAAAAGGATCTTACGCTGGACAAGGCTTTCAGCATGGCAGTATCACACGAAGCAGCCGCATGGGGCGCTGCAGAGATACGACGGAGACCGCAAGAATATGGCACAAATGAAATGTCATACGGAACAGTGAAGTGCTATCGCTGCGGCAGAACAACACACGACCATAATGATTGCTGGGTTAAGGACAAAGTGTGCAGACAGTGTGGAAAAGTAGGACACAGCAAGGGTCTGCAGGTCGGGAAAGAAAATCAGCAGCAAGAAGTCTCCACAGGAGAAGTACAAGAAGGTACATAAGGTGACGGAGAGTAGTTCAGACGAACAGAAAAGTGATACAGACTCCGGAAGCAAGGAGCTGGGTTGTCTGAAACTACATAAGGTGATCCAAACGGAGGATCATCAAACTATCTGGGTCACGCTCAAGATAGCTGGAGTCCAAGTGAAAATGGAATTGGACACAGGATCAGCCCTAACAGTCATAAACCGAAAGGACTACAAGCGGCTATTCTCACATATACCCTTGAGAGATAGAGATTGTCTTGACGATGTACACGGGGCAAATAGTCTACCCCAAAGGAAAAATAAGGGTGAACGTTGTATATAACGGTAAGGAAACACCAAAAATGGACCTATATGTATTGCCAGATGGAGGACCACCACTACTAGGACGTGAATGGATCCGGAAGATACAGCTAGATTGGCATTCCATACAAGCACTGACTGTAGATGCCAAAAAGGATGACGACGCCACACCTGGACGACTGTCAAAAATGCTAACTGACGCACAAGAAGTGTTCCAGGAGGGACTTGGAACACTAAAAGGCATAACAGCGACGATCAAAATAGAGGAAAATGCAAGCCCAAAGTTTTTTACGGCCAGACCGGTGCCTTATGCGATCCACCCAGCCGTCGAAGCAGAGCTGGAAGGTTTTGGAACGTTCAGGAGTACTGTCCAAAGTGGACTGGAGCGAGTGGGCCACACCCATCGTTCCTGTAATGAAGAGGTCGTTGAGTAATACGCCTGGGGAACCAAAGAAAGTTCGCATCTGTGGGGACTTTCAGGTGACAGTGAACCCAGTCCTTCACACGGTACAATATCCGCTTCCGCGGATTGAAGATATTTTCGCCTCGCTATCTGGAGGGAAAAGCTTCACTAAGATTGATCTGGCCCAGGCGTACCTGCAAATGGAGGTAGAAGAAGCCTCGAAACAGTACCTCATGATCAACACTCACAAAGGTCTCTACCAATACAACCGGCTGGTGTTCAGGGTAGCATCAGCTCCGGCTATTTGGCAAAGGGCAATGGATCAAGTCCTGCAAGGGATTCCAGGGACCCAGTGTTATTTGGACGACATCCTGGTCACGGGCGAAAATGACAGTGCTCACCTTGCCAACCTGGAGCAGGTGCTCACTAGATTGAAGGAATATGGGCTCCGAGCTAATCGCCACAAATGCGAGTTTTTCCAGAAGCAGATCTCGTATTGTGGCCATGTTATTGATGGAGGGGTTACATAAGTCCCCTGAAAAGATTGAGGCAGTAGTCAAGGCTCCAGCACCAGAAAATGCGTCACAACTGAGGTCGTTCCTCGGGCTGGTGAACTACTACCATAAGTTCTTGCCGAATTTGTCTACCGTACTACACCCACTGAACACCCTACTGCAAACGGGGGTACCATGGAAGTGGAGTGACGAATGTAAACGAGCTTTCCAGAAGTGCAAAGAATTGATCACATCGAAAGAGGTGTTGGCTCATTTCAACCCAGCACTACCCATTCGGTTGGCGTGTGATGCATCACCCGATGGCATTGGAGCGGTGCTGTCGCACAAGTTCCCGGACGGCTCGGAGAGGCCGGTAGCCTTTGCGTCTCGATCACTAACCTCAGCCGAGCGTAACTACGCCCAGATTGACAGGGAGGCCCTCAGCCTAGTGTGGGGAGTGAAAAAGTTCAATCACTATCTGCACGGGCAGAAGTTCACCTTGCTGACTGACCACCAACCACTTGTCTCCATCTTTAATCCAAAGAAGGGCGTTCCGGTGATGACTGCGCAACGGCTACAAAGATGGTCGCTTTTTCTAGGGGCGAACCAATATGAAATCGAGTATAAGGGCACGAAACAGCATGGAAACGCTGATGGGCTATCACGCCTGCCACTGCCTACTGCGGAGGAAGCACCAGCAGTGGACCCTGTCAAAATATTTCATTCGACTATAATTGAACGCTTGCCAGTAACTAACGCTGATATAGAGAAGGAGACCCGAAATGACCCGACACTGTCTCAGGTATATGGTTTGACGGTGAAGGGATGGCCAACACATGGCGACTCACTGTTGCCAGCATTCTCATCCAGAAGAGAACAGCTGTCAGTATGCCAGGGGACCTTGATGTGTGGATCCCGAGTGGTAATTCCACCCAAGTTAAGGGAGAGAGTGCTCAATGAGCTCCACGAAGGCCATCTGGGAGGGGTGAAAATGAAAAGCCTTGCTAGGGCTTGTGTGGTGGCCGGGGATCGATCAGCAAATCGAGGACCTGACAAAGAGCTGCTCAGGATGCCAGAAGGTCCAAAATGCACCACCACATGCCCCTCTACACCCATGGGAGTGGCCCTCATCTCCATGGCAACGGGTGCATATTGATTTTGCTGGTCCATTCATGGACTCAATGTTTCTAATAGCCATGGATGCGCACTCGAAATGGCCTGAGGTGATCAAAATGTCGTCCACGACCACGGAGAAAACTATTGCAGTCCTATGGACCATATTTGCCAGGAACGGCTTGCCAGAGCAGATTTGCTCTGATAACGGACCACAGTTTGTGTCCGAAGAGTTTCGAAGATTCATGAAAAGGAATGGGGTAAGGCATTACACATCCGCCCCGTATCATCCAGCCACAAATGGACTGGCTGAGAGGTTCGTACAAACCTTTAAGAAAGCAGTAAGGGCATGTGCGATGACGACATTCCACTGCAGCATAAGGTGGACAATTTCCTGTTAGCCTACAGAAATGCGACACATGCAGTCACCAACCAGACCCCGGCCATGATGTTCTTTAACCGAAGGTTGAGATCTCGTCTGGATTTGCTCAGACCAAATGTACGAAGAGATGTTGAGAATAAGCAATTCCAGCACATCAATGAGAAGCCGACAAGGAGCTTCAATGTAGGGCAACCAGTCTTGGCCCGCGACTACCGAACAGAGAAATGGCAACCAGGAACGATAGGCACACGGCAGGGGCCACTAATGTACACAGTGGATGTTGGGGAGAACATTGTGTGACGCCATGTCGGCCAGATCCTAGAGTCACAGGAATGAGTCAATCCCATGTCTAGCGCACCTGGTGATGAACCCGACATACAGGTAGCATCTACCCCAGAAACAGTAGCATCGGAAGCTGATGAACCAACTGACGACAAGGGGCCTCCGCACCAAGAACAAGGCACTCAGGAAAGGCGCTATCCAGAAAGGATCAGGAAGCCGCCTCAAAGACTGAATTTATGAATGGACTATTTTCAGTTAATGTGCATGTTAAAAGTGTTAATTGTTAAATGAATGTTATGGTACTGTCAATCTAAAAGGGGAGGAATTGTAATGTATGTACCTTTAAGGGGAGAACTACTTTTTACAGCTCCTGTATACTGTAGTACCGGCAGTGACCACACCTGTATATAAACCCTGAGTAGGGATCTGTACACTTATTTAGAGTAACCCTCATCCAGTAAATACCTGTTGATTGTTCCTGCAGTCTCGTGTCTAGTTATTGAAGGACACACAACATCAAAAATACATGGATCTAACAGTAGTGGAAACCTAATGAGATGTTTTGAGGTCTTGCATGTCAGCATAGAATAGTGTGGATGTTGTGTAAAAGATGGCAGAGGAGTGGGGAAGTGAGGGCAGTAGCAGCAGAAGAAGGTAGAGTGAAGTGCGCTGCTTTGATTGAAGGGTAGTGGGGAGGGAACCCTTGTGAGTACTGGGGCTACAGGTGGTGCAGGGCTCAGTAGAGAACAACAGAGATGAGAGCTAGGAGTCTTACCTCAGCAACCCTGGTCAGGCCATGAAACTTCTTCCTACATTGCAGCAATCATCCTGGCATTGTCCACCTTTGCCACCTCTTGCCACTAGTGCCACGCCACTTGTCTGGAGACCCTTCGCCGTTTCCCCCGATGAGTAGAGCATCTCCCTCCTCCTACTGACCCTCTGCACCAGGACCTCCAATGCAGCATGAGAGAATCCGGGGACCCTTGCAGCACCAGAAGTTTCTGCCATTTTGAGTGCTGTAAAGAGAATTCCAGTTGTCTTTAGCCACAGAGCGCCTCTTCTTTACGAGCTGCAGGCTGCCTTTAAATTGAGTCAGGGAAGCCCGATTTTCCTGCCCCCAGTTATGTGAACTGCCAGTGAACAGTACGAGTAACCATGGCAGTTTGCTTGCTTTAACCAAATGAGGCATGAGCATGAAAATTGCTCCTGCCTCTCATTCACGTGATCGGGCGTGTAGAGCAATCACTTTGCGCATTTCCTGATCGAAAATGGGCCAAAAGTAATTTTGCCCCCATTGTCTTCTCACAGTCATATTCTCTTGTTCTTGCTTTCCACAAATCTCCTCCTTTTCTTAGGCAGTCCCTCGGGAACCGAGGATGACTTGCTTCCACATTAAAAATGAGTTCGCAGGTGACTGATGAGTCCAAGGCGGGACCTACAGTCTCTGTCATAGGTGGGGCAGACGGTGGTTGAAGGGGCGGGTGGGTGGGGTGCTTGGGTTGACATGCGCTCCTTGCGCTGTTTGCGCTTGGCTTCCACTTGCTCCCGGCGAAGAGACTTGAGGTGTTTGGCGCCTTCCCGGATGCTTCTCCTCCACTTTGTGCGGTCTTGGGCCAGGGATTCCCAGGTGTCAGAGGGGATGTTGCACTTTTTCAAGGAGGCTTTGAGGGTGTCCTTGAAGCGTTTTCTCTGCCCACCTGGGGCTCTCTTGCCGTGTCAGAGCTCAGAGTAGAGCGCTTGTTTTGGGAGTCTCGTATCATTTCCACAAATGATACACTATTTACATGCAACTGAATCCGTATGGGATATCCTTGGAATAGGTTGTAGCATGGAACAAAAGGCCAGAGTGACCGATAATATCACATGATTGGAGTAGACTAATTACAGGTAGAAGATAAGTTGGAATCCTACTTTCATATAGACAGAAAAATGTTATTACACTGATGAAGTGGATTAAAGCAATCTCAAGTCATGACACAAAGACACCAATCACTTTGCTAAGTATCTTTCTTATTAACTTGTACATATATTTACAGTACAGTATTTATTGTCCAACTTTTTATGCCTGCACAAAAGAAAGAGGAATTTTAAAGTATAATAAAGAGAAGAGTTTATAGCGAAAAAAGTTACTGATATGCTTACAGATTTTAGATAATGTTTTAGATAATATTTGTACTTCTAAACTACTTGTAACTCCAGCAGTGCTGTACAGGATAGATTAGTGCACAAGTGCCTAACACAAATAAAAATATCCAGGATTCTTTTCTCGCTCTTTATCAGCCATTCTCCATTTCTGGTCTTAGATACAACAGTTCCTTAAAGCACTTCCTCCATAGGGAGATTATTCCTGAAGCAATCTGTACACAGAAAAAACACTTAACCAAGAATCAAAACAAAGAGGGCAAGAAACAGGAAACAAAATACATCTAAAAGAAACAAACAGGGCCTGGGTGGGTGATGGGGTAATATAGATGTGAACAAATATTGCTCAATCACCTTTGATAGCCTAGTGTGATTCCAGGCTAACTAACTGGATGAAAGTCCACTTTCTGTTGCTGTCAGGATCCTGCTAAAATGATTTTGGCATCTCTACGTCCAGTTAACAAACCTGAATTCACAGGTTTGTGCACAAATCCAAAGTGCAAATTTGGAACTATGTGCCTTTAAACTGTCAGTCTCACCAGAGAGCTATCAAAGAGCCTAGTGCGGGCAATGTAAATACAGTTTAATAAGGGGTATTCTGAGATTGGGGTAAAAGCATATAGTTGGAGCATAATGAAGAGAACTTACTCTGGATCTGACCCATGCTATATTTGAACTGATAGAATTTCATTCTGGACACAGAGTACCTCAGATTATCTACTTGTGGTATGGTCTTCTTCATTCTATAAATGTAATTTATCCTCCTTGTACATTAAGGAGTGACACATCATCCAGCTAGGGTAAAGTATCTTTCTTAGAGATTTATATACTCCTATATATCTATATTACTGTAAAATGTTCAGGGTATTAAAAGAAGTAGGGAGTTGCAGAAGTGTTAATCATAATCTTTCAAAGCTCTCTTGATCCGGGAATTGTGGCATTAGGTTGGAAATTTGCTAATATCACTCCATTATTTAAGAAGGGTGGGAGAGAGAAAGGTGGGTAAATGGAGTTGAGGTGCAGATCACCCATGATCTAATTGAGTGGCGGAGCAGGCTCGAGGGGCTAAATGGCCTACTCCTGTTCATAATGTTCTTAAATGGCATGTGCTATTGAAAATTTCTATGTAGATATTGCCTACCAGAATTCCAAAGTTAAAATGTACCTGTTTCCCTGTAACACCAGCAAGTGGCACTCCAATGGGAATTCCAATGTTTGGATCTTCGCTAAGCTGTCATGGTTCCCTGCCATATCGCCAAGTGGGACTTGATAGATGTCTTTATTCAATTATCATGTATATGGAGAAATTACTTTCGGGAAAGTTCTTCTGTCGGGCACAGAATCCGAGGACTAGGGGTATACTATATAAAGTTAAGGGTCTCTAAGGATAACAAGAAATTTAGACACCTGAATTATTCCTGCCTGGCAGGAGCATGGCGAGGGGCCTTTAGAATGGAGCGTTCAGCCTTACTGCCTCGTCCCAAGGGAATCTCACTGACCACCATTTCAACTGCTCACTGGAGTTAGGTGGCTGAGGCACCCCTTGGAAGTAGGCAGGAGCCTCATAAAATTATGCAATTTAAGGTCCCACTAGGTTAATGGGACCCCGATTGCAATTTAACCCAGCAGGACAGCAGCCATTGGGAGGACATAGAAGCCCCGCTAAGGTCAACTTTCCTTTGTGGGGCCTAGGAGCAGCACGAGTCATCGCCCACTACTGACTAGATTCTATGCCAGAAATTGACCTGACGCCAACTGTTCTGTGTATTCTGAATCTAGGTTGAAAAGCTGCCCGAGTTAAAGACTGTTCTGTCAAAATCAAAGGGCAATGATACTCGGTAAACATGTATGAAATGCCTGAGCAAAGTTTGAGAAAATGCTGTGTCAGCAAATTAAAAGATACAATTAAAACACAAAGTTCTGGAGAATATTGTAGCTGGGTATGTAATCATCTATATGTAATTTTTCAGGGGTTGAAGAGTCATGAAACACAGGCCCCAATATTAACACGGAGGCGCATTGGGAGCGGGAAGGTCCAGTATCGCATGGGAAACCCGGAAGTAAGTTCAGCACAACTGTCAGCCACCTCATTATCATTTTACTTTAGGGTTTGGTATTGATTGGGTGGCATGAGCATGATGAGGACCCACACGACGCAATCCTAACTCCAGTATTTAAAGGGCTAATCCAAAGATGGAATTTTGAGGAGTTGGGAGTTGGAAGCAAGAGAAGACAAACTGTGAGAATGGATTCAGGATAATCAAAGGGTGCACCCCGCTTTAATGACGCCTCCCTTGATGTGCTGCTGGGGGCAGTGAGGAACCGAGAGGGATATTCTTCCCCAGCAATAGGAGGAAGGAACCTGCTGCTGCCACAAAGAAGGCATGGCTGGAGGTGGCCGAGAAGGTCAGCAGCAGCAGTATTGTGCCACGCTCCTGGATTCAGCGCAGAAAGCACTTTAATGACCTAACCAGGTCAGGAAAGGCGAGTGCAGTTGCACATTCACCTTCATCCTGCTGTGCGTATCACCACACCCCGCACCACCTCCCCCCACAACTCTGCCTTCTCAAGCCAACTCCAGCACATCACTCCTCACACCCACTTACCTTGCATGTGCACCCATCCTTCTCTTTCTATGCACTTCCTCACATCCCTATCTATCCATCCACCACTCCCACTCGCAGTCATCCTTATACAAATCTATGCCTCTCCCTGATAGTCATCCTCACCAAATGCACTGCATCCATTGGGTGAACACATACCATTACACTCACTTATAGGTCTGTTCCATCTCAGCCTCCTCCTGAGGTCCCCACCATCACAGAAGCCAGTCTTCAGCCAATTCGATTCACTCCACATGATATCAAGAAACGGCTGAGTGCACTGGATACAGCAAAGGCTGTGGGCCCCAACAACATCCCGGCTGTCGTGCTGAAGACTTGTGCTCCAGAACTAGCCACACCTCTAGCCAAGCTGCAACACTGGTACGCCCTGTAACTTTCGAGCGCATTGCCCACCAGACGCACACGCGATGACAGACAGAATGACAGACAGACAGAATGACAGACAGAAGTACCGATTTATATATATAAAATAAGATATATATATATCTGACCACTAGAGGGTATGCTAGAGTAGCCCTGGGGGACTTGTCTGATTTTTCTCTCCCATTTGGCAAAGAGGCTGGTGACTAATTCTGCACTTTCCAACAGCTGGCATAACTAAAGACTTTCCAATGTCGGGTTCAAAGTGCAACTCCACACTAGATTATCTTATCATGAAATGTGCTGGAGTTCCACTGTAACTATGTGGGACACACGCTTTGCATTACTGGGACCGAGATCATTGGAAGGGGCAAGGTGATTAAAGACATGAATCCGAATCTGTTGTTATTGAGCCACGATGAATTCAGTTGTGTAAGTACTGGTTGGGAGTGTTCTTTTTTGTTGCTAAGAATTGCCGCTACTGTTGTAAGTCCTTTGTTGAGCTGGAGCTCTCTTTTTTCATGTATTAATACAGCTCGACAGTTTAGGTGCTAATTTTCACCTAGTCTATGTTGTAGACCACTGTCTTTGCATTTCCTTATGCAGATCTTTCTTTTCCTGCCGAAAAGTATGTTTCATCCTGCCAATCAGCACTTACGGCCACTTTAAAAAAAAAAAAAAAAAAATTCTTACATTTTATTTTAGATAGGTAGTTGAAGAAAGAGGGCTAAAGAGATATGGAAACAGGGCGGGCACATGGGATTAAGACTACGGCTCATGGAGGATAAACACCTACATCGACTGGTTGGGCCAAATGGCCTGTTTCCATGTTATAATTTCTATGTAATTCTATTTATGCCGTACTTGTTTTCTTTTCTAACAATGTCACCTGCTGCTGGCATCACATTTTTGTTTACTTTGTCCTGTAGTTGTCTGCAATACTTTTTATAGTGTAAACAGACAGTATTTATTATTAGCAAAATAGGAGCACAGTGGACATAACACAGGAAAAGTGCATGGGGATGTGTTAAAGCTGTACAGGGACACCCGGGAAATATTTGGTGAAAGACCATTCGCCTGAAACACCTGTTAGAAATTAACAGTACAAGAGAAAACATGGTCTTCCTGCAAAACAAGAGTGATATAAAAAGGCCCCAGGGTGAAATTGGTCTTCAGCAATAGCACAAAATGGGCAATAGCCAATCAGCAACCTGCTTTACACCTGACTTTAATAGGTGTAAAACAGGCCGACGATTTGCTATTGCCAATTTTGTGCTAGACCGAGTGTCTCTTCACAGGTGCTGATTATGGAGGCCTTGAGTGCAGACCAGGCACTGTGGGCACTCCATGTCTCTGCATCACTGGGAGTCGTCAGATTGTTTGTGAGGCGCAGGCTGAATAGGGCTTTCTTAGCGGGTTCGAGTGCTCTGGCGTTAATTTTCCTGCGGCATTGTTTCTGTTGCCGCCGCTGTTTTGGGGCTACATTGATGGGGATGACAGAGCGGATTAGGCGGTGGCCTGTCCAGCAGTCATCAGCTCCTGTTATAGCGCGGGTGATGCGGACGTCCTTGCGGTCCCTCGCTCGGACGATGACGTAGTCCAGCAGGTGCCAGTGCTTGGAGCGAGGGTGCTGCCATGAAGCCTTGTACTTGTCTCTCTGATGGAACAAGGTGTTGGTTATGACAAGGCCATGTTCTAAGCATTTCGACAGGAGGAGGGTACCATTGGAGTTGGCTTTCCCTACCCCCTCTCTGCCGATCACACCACCCCAGAGGTCTGTGTCCTTTCCAACTCTGGCGTTAAAGTCGCCAAGGAGGATCAGCTTGTCGCCCATTGGGACTCAGGACAGGAATTGTTAGAGGCTGAAGTAGAATTCCTCTTTGGTCTCATCTGTGGCCTCCAGTGTTGGGGCATACACACTGATGACCATAGCACACTGGTTCCGGGCTAGGGTTAGCCAAAGAGTCATGAGGTGCTCGTTTATACCGCTAGGAGAGTCTCTGAGACGCCCAACCAGTTAATTTTTTATGGCGAAGCCTACCCCATGGAGGCGGCGTTCTTCTTCAGGTTTGCCTTTCCAGAAGAAGGTGTAGCCACCACCTTGCTCCTTGAGCTGGCCTTCCCCTGCCTGCCGGGTCTCATTTAGGGCGGCGATGTCAATCTCGAAACATCTGAGCTCCCGGGCAACGATAGCAGTACGGCATTCCGGTCTGTCACTGTTGGGGTTGTCCATGAGGGTCCTGATGTTCCAGGTCCCGAACTTCATTTTAAAGGGTGGAAGATGCCTGTGCGTGAATTCTTTTAATGTGGAGTGGCCATTGCACACCAGCTACCACACGGGCTTGACAGAGCAAGGTCTTGGTCCAATGGCAAAGGGATCCAAGGTGATTGGAAACCAGGCTCTGCTACAACGGCCTAGCACGCACACACACAAACATACTGCTACTGTCCTCCTCCCTCCTTCCCGCAGGTCCTCTCTGCCTGGGTTTTGTAGGATGCATTGTGGTCCTCCCGACCTCGCTGTTGGCCCGTGCCGCACCTTCCCTGGCCGAGGTCCAACAAAAAACTCGCGACCTAAAGAACAGATGGTGGGTGGAGAAAGCGCAGGAGATCCAGCAGCTAGCCGACAACTGCGACGTGCGTGGATTCTTTAGCGCAGTCAAGACCATCTACGGCCCAAGCACCCAAGGCCCTACCCCACTGCGGGCCAAGAACGGAGAGGTACTCATCAAGGACAGAGAGGCAGTCAGTGCCCGCTGGAAGGAGCACTTCGAAGACCTCCTTAACCGTGACTCTGTCTTCGACGCGAGTGTCCTCAACTCCATCCCGCAGCATGCTACCCGCCACCATCTCAGCACAGCCCCAGCCCGGCATGAGGTTGAAAAGGCTATCCAACAACTGAAGAACAAGGCCTCAGGAGCAGATGGAGTCCCTGCCGAGGCACTAAGGCATGGCGAAGAAGCACTACTGGCGCAAATTCATGAACTCATTTCTCTTATCTGGAAGGAGGAGAGCATGCCAGGGGATCTCAGAGACACCGTAATTGTGACCATCTTCAAGAAAGGTGACAAGTCCGATTGCGGTAATTACAGAGGAGTTTCCCTGCTGTCTGCCACAGGGAAAGTCATCGCAAGGATCCTCCTCAATCGCCTTCTCCCAGTGGCCGAAGAGCCCAGAGTCGCAATGCGGATTCCGCCCACTAAGGGGCACAATGGACATGATCTTCACCGCACGTCAGTTACAAGAGAAATGCAGGGAACAGCACCAACCGCTGTACATGGCCTTCTTTGATCTCACAAAGGCCTTCAACACTGTCAACCATGAGGGATTATGGAGTGTCCTCCTCAAATTTGGCTGCCCTCAAAAGTTTGTCACCATCCTCCGCCTGCTTCACGACGACATGCAAGCCGTGTTCCTGACCAACGGTTCCACCACAAACCCAATTCACGTACGAATCGGGGTCAAGCAAGGCTGTGTCATCGCACCAATGCTCTTCTCGATCTTCCTTGCTGTAACTCTATCTCACCCTCAGTAAGCTCCCCACTGGAGTGGAGCTAATTTACAGAACAAATGGGAAACTGTTCAACCTCCGTCGCCTCCAGTCCAGATCCAAGGTCGTCTCATCCTCTGTCGTCGAATTACAGTATGCAGACGACGCTTGCGTCTGCACTCACTCAGAGCTCCAAACCATCGTCAACACCTTCGCCGAAGCGTACGAGAGCATGGGCCTTACACTAAACATCTGTAAGACAAAGGTCCTCTACCAACCTGCCCCTGCCACACAGTACTGCCCCCCGATTATCAAAATCCACGACAAAGCCTTGGACAACGTGGACCACTTTCCATACCTCGAGAGCTTACCGTCAACAAGGGCAGACGTCGATGACGAAGTCCAACACCGCCTTCAGTATGCCAGTGCAGCCTTCGGTCGCCTGAGGAAGAGAGTGTTTGAAGACCAGGACCTCAAACCCAGCACCAAGCTCATGGTCTACAGAGCAGTGATACCCGCCCTGCTGTATGCCTCAGAGACATGGACCATGTACAGCAGGCACCTCAAAGCACTGGAGAGGTACCACCAATGCTGCCTCCGCAAGATCCTGCAAATCCATTGGCAGGATAGGCGCACCAACGTCAGTGTTCTGGCTCAGGCCAACATCCCCAGCATCGAAGCTTTGACCACGCTTGATCAGCTCCGATGGACGGGTCACATTGTCCACATGCCCGATACGAGACTCCCAAAACAAGCGCTCTACTCGGAGCTCCGGCACGGCAAGAGAGCTCAAGGTGGGCAGAGGAAACGCTTCAAGGACACCCTCAAAGCCTCCTTGAAAAAGTGTATCATCCCCACCGACACCTGAGAATCCCTGGCCCAAGGCGCCGAACACCACGAGTCTCTTCGCCGGGAGCAAGCGGAAGCCAAGCGCAGGCAGCGCAAGTCAACCCAAGCACCCCACCCACCCGCCCCTTCAACCACCGTTTGCCCCACCTGTGACAGAGACTGTAGGTCCCGCATTGGACTCGGTCACCTGCGAACTCATTTTTAATGTGGAAGCAAGTCATCCTCGGTTCCGAGGGACTGCCTAAGAAGAAGATTGCCGAAAACCAATTTCACTCCCCCTGTCTTTATCGTGGGATGGTATAACAGATGTGCATCATTTTTTCACAATGATAGCCAGGCAATGTTTTGAGGCAAGTTGCATTATTACATTGCAGAATTTGACAAAGGTTTGCTGAGTTGTCTTCAATAAAAATGCCCTTTCAAACACTGGATAAAAATGTTGCAGAACTTAAATAAAGCCTAACAACCATTACTGCCAAGCAGCTGAAAGCAAAGTCTTCTCCTCACACAAGGTAGCTACATTACAAAAGCAGAGTAAGCTTCCTAATGGCTCAATAGATAACTACACTGTGCGGTGTGGAACGGAGTCATGCAGACTAGGTTCTGATACTTAGGGCTCGATTTTAATAGCCCCGAGGAGGCGGTTTTGGAGGCGGGTCTGTTGGGAAAATCGGGGAAAATGGCTTCGGACACCCAACCCGCCTCCACCCGATTTTTCTGAGTGTTTGTTTAGCTGCTCCCAAACTGATCTGCCTCCAACCAGTGGGACAGGTAGTTAAGGATCCTATTTTTATCATGGTTTCCCATTTTCCTGCTTCTGGCTCCTGTTTCCTGACTAGTCAGAAACAGGCCCGGTTCAAGGAGACGAATTGCTGGAGGACATGATTTGTATGCATTGGTGGAGCACTTTAAAAGTGCCCCTGAAACATGGCTGACATTCAAATGCAACAACTTTGCTGTTGTAGGTATGGGATAACATTTTGCACATCTACTGACCTTCTGACTGTTCTTGCTGACACCCATCTGCAGTGTGTCATGAATGGAATTATTTCAGGCCACTTCGACTGTGCGCTTGCAAGATTGTTACCTCAAATGAAATCTATAGCAAGGGGATGGGAAACATTTATGCCCGCTCATCCTGATCCTCATAATCGGGGGAGTAGCAGCCATGTGGTTCACCACAGATCTTCCTGGGAAGAGGAGTAGGAGGACGACGAAGGGAGCCTCGCATGCCCTGTTGTGACCAATGCAGCATATCTCCAGTTCACTGCTGCCCGTCAACCAGGGTATGCACACTGCCATGCCACACTACCATAAGCTTACTCTTCGACTATAGGTGGCCACCACATGGCTCTGTAATTGCAGGCGACACTTGTCCAACATCATACTTCATCTCTGCTAGACCCTCTTATTTCCTAACACTTTTACCATCAGCATTACAAATGTAAGTCACCCTGAGCCCTCAATGTGCTTTTGCCATTTCCAAGAACACATAGGCCACACAATCAACTGTTTGACATAATTTATCTTTAACACATGACAAAATATACCAACAACATGCAGAAAAAAAACATCACCCAAGTGAGTCCCTTGTGACTATAGGTGCTAAATCTTTCTCTTACACTTGCTTCTACATGGTGCTTCCCCTGTGGCTTCAGCAGATGTAGAGGCATCTTGCTGACTAGGATGCTGCACCTGCTTAGGCGCCTTTGGCGGGCGTCCTCTGGGTTTGGGAGCCTGGGAGAGCTCTTCAACAGTCTGCTCTTCCTACGGCTGTGCAGGGGCTGAAACGGCCATCTCAGTTGTCTCTACAAAGAGGGTCTCTGACCGAGGGCTCCGTAGTGGCATGGTCGTGCGAGCGCTTTGAGAGGAGCACACACTTCCTTCTGTCCTGCCAACAACATCCCACTCATGGGTCAGCCACACCTCAGTGCTGGCAAGTGACAGGAGAGCACTTTGCTGTACTTCAGGGGGGCCATGAGGACCCGTATCTGCACTGGCAGTCCTCATCATAAGGACGTCCATGAAACTCTGGTCTCTCTGCTCAATAGCTGCCCATCGCACCTCCAGAGATGTCAGTCTATTCTGAACAGTCACCATGTTTTCCTGACTCTGGTGACTTATTTCCTCCATGGCGGTAGCCAGCCTTTCCATGGAGGTTGCCATCTTATCCATGGAGGTTGCCATCCTATCCATGGTGGTGCGTTCATGCGCCATTGCCTCCACCACGGCAGTGTTGATGTTTGAGATGGAGTCCCCCATTCTATCCACACTTGCACTAACCTTGGAGGCAAACCCTTCCAGAGACACCTGCACTTATTCCTGTATTTCACGAACCACTCTTTTTCTGGATGGCCCCAGAGGCACAGCGTCTGCATGCAGCTCAGCAGAGCTAGGAGAGTCCTGCGACCTCCACCGAGGACTCCCACTGCTGTCGCTGTCTCCACCATCTGCTGATGCTCACTTGTGTGCTGAGATAGACCAGGTGGCAACACTACTCTAACTCGCGATGGCCCCACCGAGCTGTGCGTTGCTGTGCTGGTGCTGGGTGCGCCGAGTCCTGGTGATGCTGGTCCCTCAGAGGCTTCAGGTTCCTCTGAGGAGTTGTCCAGGTCTTTCTCCTAGATCGTGGGGAGGGGGGTGCTCGATGGTCCTGTGGGAGGCTTGAATTAGACATTTGATATTGATGTAGCAGACATCCTTTTGAGCAGATGATACAAAGCGATTCTCTATGAACATCATATTTCATTGCTTTCTGAGGGGATGAAACTCTATTATGTCACCAGCTTCTTCTAGTGTGCCCACTTCCAGGTCCTCGCTACCTCCAACAATCTCATTTGCAGCCTCCTCAGCACTGGTCAATGTTGCTAGGGTAGGTGTTCCTCCTCCAGTCATTGCTCTCTCCCACTTATTGTGGGCTATCTTTTCCTGCAAGGAGAGACACAAGCGGTGTTTCAGCCACAGTGATGGAGTGAGTGTGATTAATCCCTACCATAGGAGATTTGAGTGAGACGAAGATAGGGTAAGGTGCCAAGAGGAAGCTAGCTCCCTGTGCGTTGTTAGTTGTTGTTACTGCATGACAGTGAGTGTGAGTCTAAAGGGTGCACAGGCAGGATGCTGAAGTGATTCAGTGCAGAGACAGAGATGAATAGGAAAGGGTACAAGGGAAGTAAGAGTAAGGTGAGATGTGAAGGAGGAGGCTTCCAAAGCAGAGTGCAGGTGATGAGAAGAGAAGGGAAGCAGAGTGAAGGCAAGTGAGATGGGATATTCACTTTTGATGTTTTCACAAGACCATTAAACCTTTTGCGGCACTGGATCCATGAGCGTGCATAAATGCACCTTGCGCTCACCTCCTGAGCAATGCGCAGCCAGGCTGCCTTGGTCTGCTAAGGAGGCTTCCTCCGGCCATCAGGAGGGAAGAGAATCTCCCTGCGCGTTCTGACAGAATCGAAAAGAACTTGTAGGGACTCATCATTAAACCGAGGAGCTGCCTTGCCTCTGGAAGAAGTCATAGCTGTGAAAAGAAGTGCAGGAAACCACAATGGAAAGGCTCAGGCTGGAAGGCAGCTTTAAAAGCTGCTGCTATTGTGACATCATCAGAGGCGGCCAGCCGACCCGATCCCACTCATTGGACCGGCCAGCGCACCTCCATGAAATTAACAAGGTACTTGAATAAAAATCGCAACTCTGCAGCTGTTCCCGCCGGAAGCGGCTCCCGAACCCGCCCACCATGCAATCCGACTCCAACTTGCCTCAGGAATTAAAATCGAGCCCACTGTTTGTGCTCATTTACTTGACCTCAACTGAAATAGGCGTGCAGCATCCCTGGGAAGGGAGTGGAAAATTCAGCTAATTCTGATCACTACCAATTGATGGAAAGGGTGCCTGTGCATGTGTGCGTGTACAAATGATGCCCCTACAGTAAAGTAGCCTGCTGATACATTGAATTACATGGAATTTACAGCACAGAAACAGGCCAGTTGGCCCAACTAGTCTGTGCTGATGTTTATGCTCCACACGAGCCTCTTCCCACCCGACTCCATCTAACCCTATCTGCATATCCTTCTATTCCTTTCTTCCTCATGTATTTATCTAGCTTCCCCTTAAATGCATCTATAATATTCGCCTCAACCACTCCATGTGGCAGCAAGTTCCACATTCAAACCACTCTCTGGGTAAAGAAATTCATCCTGAATTCTTTATTGAATTTATTAGTGACTATCTTATATCTATGGCCCCTTGCTATCAAAGCTCAAGTGAAAAGTTGTCACTTGGATGACGTGGGACCTGTGAAACTGCGCCCCAGCACAATCTGTTGCCTCCAAGAGAGGAGGGGAAAAAACCTGAGAAAAAGAAACAGCCCCTCAGGAAAGAATTCATTACCATATTTAAATATGCTTAGCTCACCAATACCAGAACCAGCGCACATTAAAAGCAAAGCACTGCTGTACACAATGGGCCAGAAATTGCTGCAATGGTGCATCATAGGGAACAATGTTAATTGGACTTTTTAACCTCACCCTTCACATTGCATTAACTTTTTGCCTCAAATTGCTGGAACGTTGAGACAATAATGCTGCCGCAATGTCAATGTCGCATCTGGGACCCTGTCAATGTTGGGCCCAATGGTCTATCTCACTAACCAACCACATGGCTTTATTAAAAGCTGAAAACAAGTGCCATAACTCAGTTAAGGTGTGGTACTGAGAGGTGATTGACCTGCAACTTCTGAAATGACCTTAACCCAACTTTAAATGTTACTAAAATTAAAAAAAAAAAAATTACGAAACAGTAGAAAGTAATTAGCGGTGCTTTGCATACACATAGGTCCTAGAGCTTTGTGGATGAGGACCTGTGGGCCTTCTTGAACGAAGTGAAGTTGTTGCTGGAGACTGCAAGGGGAAGGGCTCCAAGGAACATCAGTATGCTGGTGTGGAATGAGGTGGCGGTGACCCTCACTGCAAACTCAACAATGCCTCGCAATGGACCAGTACCATAAGAATCACAACCACCTGACTAGGCCAAGTAAGGTAAGCTTTCTCAGGCAATTTTAAATCTCCAGTCTGTCTGCCTTTTTACAGTGGGGGGTTATTTGGTTTATTAATTGCTTGTTCAAGGCTGAAGCCAAAAGCAAGTAAGTCATAAAAGTCAGTTGCCATGGGAGACATCCTTTTAAAAGTGATGAATGCCACAGCTTTATTTCTGCTTAAGAGAAGATTGGAATGTATGAAAATAAGCCTCTCACAGTAAGCAACCCATGTGACGGTCTCTCTGTTTTTCTCCACGCAGGGCAATGTGGACACAGAGCGCAAACGGGTGAGGGTACTCCCTTACTGAAGAAGCTCTCCCCCCCATGAAGGTAGGGCCCTGCATTGCTTCCACAGTGCGGCGACTGTGGCCTGTGCGGAGGTTGGAGCCATATTGGTGAGGTAAGGTGAGTGTCAAATCTTCTTGCTTTGTCTCCTGGCCAGGAGCCACCCAAGAATGAGACAGAGAGCAAAGACATTTGAGATTTGTGAAATGCATTTGTTCCATGGGCTGCATGTTTAAAATCTCTTTCCTTACAACAGGGTGGGAAAAGGAAATTAGAGCGGGAGGATGCTCGCGCAGTATGTGAGCACTTGGGGTGAATTGCCTTTTTCCGTGTTGTGCATTGAATGTGAAGTTAACTATTATGTGATGTGGCAAATGAAAATTGTTACGTCCGTGAATAATTGAGACACGGACAGCAGGAGTGAACAAAATAAGTCTTTACTGGTGGAAGTCAATAGTGAAACTCAAACAACAGAGGCTCACTAGCGCCTTTTATACAGGGGTGGTCACTGCCGGTGAGAATACCAAGGTCAATGGAAAAGAAACGAGAAACTGTAAAGGCAGCAAAGAAGTAAAATAAAAAGGCTAACCTGATCTTTAGCTGCTAATGTGGCCGACGCTCACGATGGTACACCTTGCTGATAAGGAACAATGTAGGGCGGCGTGCAGAAGTTATACAGACAATAGGTGATCGTAAACGCATTACCATGATCACAAACGCATTACCGTGATGTTTACTTAGCTGTAACCCATTCAGTAAAATGTGGCTTGCCCAGCTCGAACTGCCAGGCCAGGAAATCAAATTAAAAGTATACGTGCGCAGCTCAGGATTGGTGCAGAATGTACGATGTGTTAATGCTTTCTCAATGCAGGTATAATAATGTAGCACGCTGTATGAAAAATTGCTTACTCTGTTGGATTCGTCAGACTCTTGCAGGAGTCGGTGCCGATATATCAGAGTAAGACTCCGCGGATAATAAATCGTTTGAACTCTCCGGTTGTATTCGACTCAGTGATTGCTGAACCAGACTGAGGGTAAAAGAATCCGTTCTATCACCGGTACTGCAGTCTGAGACCAGTTAGTTATTCTCTTAAAAGGCACATACACAACAATTCCTCCCCTTTTAGATAAACAGTACATAACATTCATTTAACAACTAAATGATAACTAATTACAATCACAATTACTGTTGCAAGATACATTGGTTAAGTTTAAGCAATTATAAGTTCAGTCTTTGAGGAGGCTTCCTGATTCTGTCTGGATAACGCCTCTTTGGGGTATCAGGTTCTTCTGGCAATGTTGAGTCGGGATCAATGTCGTTGTTTGGTTCATCGGCTTCCAATATTAGCGGTTCTGCGGTAGCTGCAATTGGAACGTCGATTTCATTACCAGGTGTATCAGATCATGGTGTGGAGTTGACGTTTTCCAGTGACTCTAGAATCTGGTCAGCATGGCGTCTTACAATGCTCTCCCCAACGTCCACAGTATACATGAGAGGTCCTTGTCATGTACAAATCATTCCTGGCTGCCATTTCTCAGTGCGGTAGTCCCGGGCCAAAACTGGTTGACCTCTCTTAAAACTCCTGGTCGGCCTTTCATTCATATTCTGAAACTGCCTGTTCTCCACATCTCTTCTGATGTTTGGCTTAACCAAATCCAAGCGACATCGTAGTCTTCGATTGAAGAACATCATGGCTGGAGTTTGGTTGGTAACCGCATGTGTCGCATTCCGGTAGGCAAACAAGAAGTTGTCCACCTTGTGTTGTAGGGGTATATCTTCATTACACATTGCCTTGATAGCCTTCTTGAATGTTTGGACAAACCTCTCGGCCAATCCATTAGTGGCTGGATGATATGGGGCAGATGTGTAATGCTTAACACCATTGTTCTTTAAGAACCTCCGGAACTCTTCAGACACAAACTGTGGTCCATTGTCAGAGCAAATCTGTTCAGGCAGCCCATTCCTGGCGAATATGGTTCGTAAAACTGTGATAGTTTTTTCCCGTGGTGGTTGAGGACATTTTTATTACCTCTGGCCACTTTGAATGTGCATCCACCGCAATTAAAAACATCGAGTCCATGAAGGGACCAGCAAAATCAATGTGCACCCTTTGCCATGGAGATGAGGGCCACTCCCATGGATGCAGAGGAGCTTGTGGTGGGGCGTTTTGGACCTTCTGGCATCCTGCACGGCTCTTGGTCATCTCTTCGATTTCTCTATCGATTCCCGGCCACCACACAAACGCTCTGGCTAAGTTCTTCATTTTTACCCCACTCAGATGACCCTCATGAAGCTCATTGAGCACTCTATCCGTCAACTTAGGTGGAATTACTACTCTGGATCCACACATCAAGGTTCCTCTGCACACTGACAGCTGTTCTCTTCTCGGCGAGAATGCTGGCAGCAGTGGTTCGCCATGTGCTGGCCATCCCTTCACCATTAAATCATAGACCCGTGATAGTGTCGGGTCATTCCGTGTTTCCTTTTCTATGTTTGCATTCGTCACAGGGAGACATTCGACTATGGTCGAGTGGAATAACTCCATTGGATCCACTGCAAGGTCTTCTTCTTCCACCGTCGGCAACGGTAGGCGTGACAATCCATCAGCATTTCCATGCTGTTTAGTTCCTTTGTACTTGATGTCATATTGGTGTGCCCCTAGGAAAAGGGACCATCTCTGCAGCCGTTGTGCTGTCATTACCGGTACGCCCTTCTGAGGGTTGAAAATGGAGACAAGAGGTTGATGATCGGTTAGTAGAGTAAATTTTTGACCGTGCAGGTAGTGATTGAACTTCTTCACCCCCCACACTAGGCTGAGGGCCTCTGTCAATCTGGGCGTAGTTACGCTCGGCAGAAGTTAACGAGCGTGACGCAAAAGCTATCGGCCTCTCTAAACCATCAAGGAATTTGTGTGACAGTACCGCCCCAATGCCGTAGGGAGACGCATCACACGCCAGTCTGATCGGCAGTGCTGGGTTGTAGTGAGCCAATATTTCCCTTGAAGTGATTAAGTCCTTACTCTTCTGAAAAGCACGCTTACAATCATCGCTCCATTTCCATGCTACCCCCGTTCATAGCAGGGCGTTCAGTGGGTGCAGAATTGTCGACAAATTCGGCAAAAACTTATGATAGTAATTCACCAATCCGAGGAATGACCTCAGTTGCGACACATTTTCAGGCGCTGGGGCCTTAACAACCGCTTCAATTTTGTCAGGGGACTTATGTAACCCCTCTTCATCAATCACGTGGCCACAATACGATATCTGTTTCTTAAAAAATTCGCACTTGGGGCGGTTGGCTCGCAGCCCATGTTCCCGTAGTCTAGTGAGCACCTGTTCTAGGTTGTTAAGGTGTTCACTGTCATCTTCACCTGTCACAAGGATGTCGTCCAAGTAACACTGAGTCCCCGGAATCCCTTGCAGGACTTGTTCCATCGCTCTTTGCCATATCGCCGGAGCCGATGCTACTCCGAATACCAATCGATGATACTGGTAAAGACCTTTGTGAGTGTTTATCGTGAGATACTTCCTAGAGGATTCTTCAACCTCCATCTGCAAATATGCTTGTGCTAGGTCAATTTTTGTAAAACGCTTCCCTCCAGACAGTGAGGCGAAGATGTCTTCTATCCTTGGAAGAGGATATTGTACTGTGTGAAGGACTGGGTTCACCATCACCTTGAAATCCCCACAGATGCAAATCTTCCTTGGCTCCCCGGACTTATTGCTTAACGTTTTCTTCACGACAGGAACGATGGGTGTCGCCCACTCGCTCCAGTCGACCTTAGACAACACACCCGCCTTCTCCAGATTCTCCAGCTCTGCCTCGACGGCTGGGCGAATTGCATATGGTACCGGTCTTGCTTTGAAAAACTTGGGAACTGCATTCTCTTCTATTTTTATCGAGGCGGTTACGCCTTTAAGCGTGCCCAGTTCTTGTTGAAATACCTTTGGCGTTAGCTAAGATTGTTGACAATTGTCCAGGAGTGACGTCTTCATTTTTTTTTACCGTCCACCATCATTGCATGAATGGAGTGCCAATCTAAGTTTATCTTCCTGATCCATTCCCGTCCCAATAACGGTGCTCCACCATTTGGCAGTATGTAGAGATACAATTTCCGTATTTTCTTGCCGTTGTATTCGACAGGCACCCTTATTTTTCCTCTGGGGTATACTTTTTGCCCCGTATACGTCGTCAAGACGATGGATGTCTCTCTCAAGGGTATGTGTGAAAATAGCCGCTCGTAGTCTCGTCGATTCATGACGGTTAACGCTGATCCTGTATCCAATTCCATTTTAACTTGGGACCCTGCTATCGTGAGGGTGACCCAAATGGTTCAGTGATCCTCTTTTGTGATTACATTGTGAAGTTTGAGACAGCTTAGTCTCCTGTTCCCGGATTCACTATCGCTCATCTGGTCTTCGGAACTACTGTTCGTCATCTTTTGTACTTTCTTGTACGGTTCCTTAGTAGCCTTTTTGTTGTCGCTGGTCTTCTTCTCAGACCTGCAAACTCGTGCAATGTGTCCCATCTTCCCGCATTGCCTGCATATTTTGTCTTTGGACCAGCAGTCCTTCTGGTCATGGTTTGTTCTGCCGCAGCGATAACATTTTGCAAATCCCCGTGTCATTTCGTGGGTGCCGTATTCCTGTGGTTTTTGTTGAATTTCTGCAGCTCCCCTGGCTGCTGCTTCATACGATACTGCCACGCTGAAAGCCTTATCTAGCGTCAGCTCTTTCTCCGAGAGTAACTTCTTCTGTGTTCCTTCACTCAGGAGTCCACAGACAAATTTGTCCCGTAGGGTATCTGCCAGTCCTGCTCCGAACTGGCAGTGCTTTGATAGCTTGCGTAGTTCCGTAAGATACTCAGCATTGCTCTCATCTTTGTGCTGAGTTCTCCTGTGGAATTTAAATCTTTCTGCTATCAACAGCGGTGCAGGGTTTAAGTGTTCCTGTAGGACAGCAACAATTTCGTTAAAACTCTTCGCCTTCGGTTTGGCTGGAGTAATCAGGTCCCGCAATAGGCCGTACGTTCTAGCGCCCATTAAGTTTAGCAATATCGATGCCTTTTTCCCCTCCGCTATTTCGTTTGCCTCGAAATATACCTCTACTCTTTCCACATACGTGGTCCAGTCCTCTATTGTATTATCAAAAGCAGTGATATAGCCAGTCTTCGGCATCTTGCAAATCTAAAATGGCGCCTTCCGCGCTTTGCCGCCTTCCCCGATTTAACAAAATGGCGCCTCCCGCGCTTTGCCTTCTTCCCCGCTGTTGTTAGCGCTGCTTTCCACGGTTTCTTGCGCGTTTAATATTGATTTTTTTTTCTTTTATTATTTTCCCGTCGTGGAGCGGACCCTCTGGGACACTTCCCTCCCTCTTCTTAGGTCCGAACGCTGCCCGGCTTCGAAGCACCGGCCGCGCCCTGTGTGCTCCACCCTCTCGCTCTCTTTGCTTCCCGACTCGCTGCCCGGCCCCGTTGAAAAGCCACCCGATCGAGCTCTAGCCCGCCGCAGCCCAGGAAGGATCAGTGCACTACCTGCCACCAGCCCGATTAGCTGGGAAACCACAGACCGAGGAACCAAGCCTGGCTCTGGACAGTCTCTCCTGCAAGTTTTCAATCCGACGATTTGGAGGGCGGTTGCCCACGGTCGACGCCCGTTTCTCGAGATTCTTTGGATTTTATTTATTTATTTATTCTTTCTTTCTTTTGGCTTCGACCTTCAATAACGTCGTCTGAGGTGCTGCCGAGTTGCAGGTAAGTTCGTTTCTTACTCGTCGCCAGTGTTACGTCCGGTGAATAATTGAGACACGGACAGCAGGAGTGAACAAAATAAGTCTTTACTGGTGGAAGTCAATAGTGAAACTAAAACAGAGGTTCACTAGCGCCTTTTATACAGGGGTGGTCACTGCCGGTACTGCAGTCTGAGACCAGTTATTCTCTTAAAAAGGTACATACACAACAAAAATGCTACACCATTATAACATTTTGTTAATCCTTCCCACAGGTCCACAACAACCTGAGGAGGTGAGGGCTGCAGAAGGCACTGAGGTGGTGACAGAGCAGGAGGAGGAAGAACAGGGTGGTGGATGAGCAGGAGGAAGAGGAGGCTGCACGCCCCAGGGGAGAGCAGGTGAAGTGGCGTCAGCAGGTATTGATATGGGGAGGGGGGCATTTAACCACGACCAACTTCCCCACAACCGCCACCCCCAGGAGCCCACCCTCCTCTCCAACTCCTGGCCACTCTGGCTATGCGCAAGACACACGCACCCACCCTCTCACAGGCAGCTGCGAATCTGCTGCCGTGTGGCCTGGGAGAGGGGACTTGCAGTCTGAGTCCGACCTGTTGGGAGGAGGTGGGGGGTCCCGGTCCCCTGTAAGAAGGGAAGAAGGGAGAGACGTTGGGTCCAGTGTGAGAATGAATGGGAGAAGGACTATAGGGGTCCAAAAATGAGAAGGAAGTTAATTGAGGAGCATCACAAGTATCTGATTTCTTGGGTTCATTGGCCTCCTGCACTCTGCGGATGCCAGCAATCCTACGAAATCCAATGGACCTCTTCCTTTGCTATGCTGGGGACATGTCATACCTGATGAAGTCGAATGCCCTACGGAATAGAGAATCCGATACCTGTTGAATGCAGGCCCTGGGTAATGTTGCAGTTGTCACCGGTGCCCACCTGAAAGGAACAGCATGCATAGGAACTGAGGGCTGTCGTATCCTTCGTGGACACTACCCAAGCCCTGTGGGAAGTAGACTGTTGTTGCAGGTCGTCTTTTAGGATGTTGCACTGCTGCTAATTACCTCCTTGATGAAATGCAGTCTGCGCACACAGAGCTCCTCTGCCATTGTCTTGAAGGACATTCTCTCCTTGTAGGCTCTCGGGGGCGGGGTTAGATCTGGTCAGCCTCCAGCCATGGTGCCTCACTCTACAGGTCTGTTCCCTTTGCTCCTCTTCCAGGTCATCAATGAACATCAGGAACAGTGGAACACCAAGTGGGTATGCCATTGCACTGCTTTCACCCTGTCCTGAGTATCAAAATAGCTTTGTAAAAGCCTTAGGAACAATTCACTACCTGCTGGAGAGAGAATCCACAGCTTCGCTGTTCCCTTTCTGGTCCTCCAAGGTTGAGTGTCATGTGAGGACCATAAACCATGCCATTGACAGGGTCCGTACGACATGAACTACCAGCCCATAATGGCTGTGGTGAGAATAATTTGCATTAACGTTGTAAATCCAGCAATTTCATGATCGCAATAAACTTCAACGGAGAGCCTCAAGGCAAGAAGGTAATATTTTTGGCTTTGGCAAGGCTAATGGCGAAGTGGTGCAAATCGTCCAGCAATTTGTGGAGAATCGGAACTCATGGCATATCTCTTCTTCACCACAAATTGCTGGATTTTTTTAATGAACTTATAATAAGAATGCATCATAATTTTTCAAGCAAATTTCCAAGTGGCCTGATGCCACTATCAACTTTTTATTTACTACATCAAAAATTTACCAAATCACTTAATCACATAGAAAATACTGGAAATACATAGCAAGTCTGCATTGCAGTTTTAACCTTTTTATTTGTATTATTTAAGCAGTAAAATGTATACACCATAAACTGAATTTAACAGATTTCTGGCAGGGCTGAGGTTTCATATGTGAACTTGTGAGTCAGAGACACGTATGGAATATTTTTTGTATCCTGCTCTAAGTCATGCTTTGTCTCTTATTAATTCTTCTCTGGATATGCATAAATCAAAGATTTTTTTAAATCAATGATACTTGAGCCCGAATTCTGATTTTTAAAATCGATCGTACTTGAGCTTTTCTCTTACGTCAATTTTCCCGTACATGCTTTGCTATTTGCAGTAAATATTTTAATTATTTTTATCTAATTTTGAGAGGATTGAAAAAAGGGGTATCGATTTATCAGATGTCACCAACAGAAAGCTGCCATAGGTCAGCACCTTTCTAAGGTGTAGCGGTGCTGTCATTGGAGAGTGTGCCGCCTCGTGCTAACTCCAGCATCTTCGGCAGGTGTCAGTTCAGAGTCTGTTTAGAAACATAGAAGATAGGAGCAGGAGTAGGCCATTCGGCCCCTCGAGCCTGCTCCACCATTTAATGAGATCCAAATTCAGTACCCTGTCCCTGCTTTCTCCCCATATCCCTTAATCCCTTTAGCCTTAAGAAATATATCTAACTCCTTCTTGAACATATTTAATGAATTGGCCTCAACTGCCTTTTGTGGTAGAGAATTCCACAGGTTCACCACTCTCTGGGTGAAGAAATTCCTCCTCATCTCTGTCCTAAATGGCTTACCCCTTTATCTTTAGACTGTGACCCCTGGTTCTGGACTCCCCCGCCATCGGGAACATCCTTCCTGCATCTAGTCTGTCTAATCCTGTTAGAATTTTATAAGTTTCAATGAGATCCCCTCTGTGTTTCCACACATATTCAGCACAGCAGTCTGATCCTGGAGACATTCTGCTCGCCATGTCCCTGTTCACCAGTCCTCAAAGGGAATCACTTTTTTACCATATTGTTGGGAATAAGGATGAAAAATCCACCTTCTACTGCCTCTTTCTATTCCACCTTTTGAAGATCCACATATCTTACTATTAAAGTTTTAAATTAAGGCGTTGTATGATTTCAGTGCGGTTTGCAGCTAGATAGATCACATAATAGTAACACCGCCCCCCTCTTCCCTGGCTCTGTTCCTCCTTATAAACTGTTTGTCTTTAATATCTCCCGGTTCTGAACAACAGGCAACGATTCATATTATAAAATGGATACAGAAGCACTGGAGAGGGTGCAAAAAAGATTTACAAGGATGATACCAGAAATGTGACGGTATACATATCAGGAAAGGATGAACAGGCTGGGTCTCGTTTCTCTTGAAAAGAGAATGCTAAGGGGTGACCTAATAGATGTCTTAAAAAAATTCTGAAAGGTTTTGATAAAGTAGATAGAGAGAGAATGTTTTCACTTGTGGGGAACAGCATAACTAGAGGCCATCAATATAAGATAGTCACCAAGAAATCAAATAGGGAATTCAGAAGGAACTTCTTTACCCAGAGAGTGGTGAGAATGTGGAACTCGCTACCACAGGGAGTGGTTGAAGCGAATAGTGTAGATGTATTTAAGGGAAAGCTAGATAAGCGTATGAGGGAGAAGGGAATAGAGGGTTACGCTGATAGCTGATAGATGAGGAAAGACGGAAGCTCGAGTGGTGCATAAATGCCAGCATGGATTGGTTGGGCCGAATGGCCTGTTTCTGTGCTGTATATCCGATGTAATCCTATGATCCTCTCTCTCCACAGATACTGCCTGACCAACTGGATATTTCCACCGATTGCTGTTTTCTTTTTTAAAAAATCACACAATGGCAATGGGTCCCGGACAAATGAGATTCTGTAGATCAGTAAACTGCGAAAAAGAGAGTCTGGGAACAACCTGGTCACCAGCCACACAACAACAACTTACATTTATATAGCGCCTTTAAGGTAGTAAAACATCACAAGGCGCTTCACAGCAGCGATTGTCAAACGATGCAAGGGACTGGTAGAAAGGGGTGGACGTAGAGCTGCGTCTGTGCGCCGTATCTCTTCGCGATATTACGGGCTGCGCTCATTACTTTTCATTTTGAACTTTCTCTTTCGTAAGTGTGACAAGGGCAAAGTAACAAATATTTAACAGCAGCGCTGCAGGCGTCGGGACTGCTGTTAGTCGGCTGGTTGCTCCCCGCGGCAGAGTCGCAGTCTGATGTCAGCTTGCTAAAGGGTCGGAGTTGCCCATTTTGTGTGCACACGCGTGTAGCTTTCCCTCAGCCCGGAAGATTTATTCTTACTGAAAGAGAAAGAGGCGTTGGGGAGATCAGCGGGAGTTCGCAGATCGCCGGCACCATGAGCACCGCCCTGCGGCCAGTGGCGTGAAGGGGGAGTGAAGCGGGCGGATGAAGCCTCTATTCTGCATCTTGGCTCTCACTCGACTGTCGCTTATGCAGTGCGCTCTATTCACACAGGTAATTCATTAAAAAAAATCAATGTATTTTCATTCTGAAGACTGCATCCTGCTCTGTCTTTTTTTAAAATTTGGCTTTGCTTCAAATTACAAGGCGGGAATTTAACAACATGAAGTGCTCGTTTCACCTCCCTCTTCCTCGTCCTCCTTCAAGTAAATCCGATTAACACGAATCAGATATGGCCCGGATTATTGTTTTATTTCCCCTCCCTCTCGTGTGAACAGGCCTGTGTCTTGTTCCCTGGGGGAAAAAAACCTGTCGGCGCTCGCAGCAGAGACCGACCGGCCCAGCTGTGCCGCAAAGGGAAAACACTTCACTTCTGTTTTTACGCAGACCTTTAAAGTAAACTCGAGAAGTCAGTCACGTTTAAAAGTCGTACATTTACCTGCTCAGTGACCCGTGTTCTTTTTTGTATTAATTCCCTAGTGTCTGAGTGCAACCAGGTGTGGAGGGTCATTCTGACCGTGGGGGGATGTCTCCTTCATTCTTTTCCCCTTTTTTTTACTGGCCGCGCCTGTGTGCGCGCACATGAAATAATCAACTCGGACATTTCAGTAATTTTCGTAAGCTTTCAGATTTTAGCCGACTATATTTAATTTCTTCCCCCCCCCCCCCCCCCCCAAAATATATGCTGTTTTCGGCGCTTTCTGTAAACAGAGTAAATATTTTACCTTCACTCGGCTCAGTTGACCATCGCCATTCGGTCCTTTTTATATATAAAAAAAAACTTTTTGAGGGGAGTGGGAGACTCCATGCTGTAACTTTTCCTTTCTGTTAATTTGGTGGAAGTTCGGAGGCAGGAACAAAATACAATTCAGTAATTTTCTCTTGTACTAGGAAATTCCGAAATATTATGTAGCAATAACAACTTGCATTTATATAGCGCCTTTAACGTAGTGAAACATATTGGCCCGTATTTTCTGATCGGAGGTTTCTTGCGTGCGGAAGTCTCCAATCTGGAAAAAAATCTACGCCCTTACCTGAGGGGTCCGGACATTTCCGCTCCTGGGCCTCTGCTCTACGAAATGCGCAGGGCCCAAGTATCCCAGGGGTGCAGGAGGTTCGCAAGCGTCCCTTGGATCACGTGGGGAACTAATGAAAGAAGGGAATCCCCGTCATACTATTAACAGATCTCTCAGCTTGGATCCGTCAAAAGTATGAACGGGGATCACTCAAACGCATCAAAACTATAAATGCATTTTTTAAATCGCGTTGTCAAAATTACATTAAATATTTAAAGTTTTTTACGGGGCTAAAAATAAACTTACCTTTTTAAAAAGTTTTTTTTTAATTATAAATGAGTGAAAATATATATATTTTTTTACTTTTTTAAACTCTTATGCTGGTAAAAGCAACCCTTATGCATGCTTTTACCAGACGTAAGATTTTTAAGGGAGTTCAGCGGACGGAGGTTCTACAGAAAGCGGAACTCTCCACCCGCAGAGGCCCTTCTCCAGGGCAGGCAGAGGATCTGTCAAAAGGATTCTTGCCAGATCGGAAGTGCTGGTTTTCAGCGCATGCACTTCGCATGCCTGAAAACGACACTTGAGGTCCCTACGGATGTGTACACAGCTCGTACGCACCCGTAGGGATCGGAAAATACGGGCCATGGGATTACATAGGATATACAGCACAGAAACAAGCTATTTGGCCCAACCAGTCCATGCCGGTTTATGCTTCACTTGAGCCTCCTCCTGTCTTTCCTCACCTAACTCTATCAGCATAACCCTCTATTCCCTTTTCCCTCATATGCTTATCTAGCCCCCCCCCCTTAAATGCATCTATACTATTTGCTTCAACCACTCCCTGTAGTAGCAAGTTTCACATTTTTGCCACTTTCTAGGTAAAGAAGTCTCTTTTGAATTCCCCATTTGATTTCTAGGTGACTGTCTTCTATTAATGGCCTCTAGTTTTGCTCTTCCCCACAAGTGGCAACACTCTCTGTCTACTTTTATCAAAACCTTTCATAATTTTAAAGACCTCTATTAGGGCACCCCTCAATCTTCTCTTTTCAAGAGAAAAGAGACCCAGCCTGATCATGTTTTCCTGATGGGTATAACCTCACATTTGTAGTATCATCCTTGTAAATCTTTTTTGCACCCTTTCCAGTGCCTCTATTTCCTTTTAATAGTATGGCGACCAGAATTGTACTCCGTACACCAAGTGTGGTCGAACCAAAGTCAGATACAAATTTAGCATAACTTCTCTACTTTTCAATTCTATCCCTCTAGAAATAAATCCTAGTGCTTGGTTTGCTTTATTTATGGCCTTGTTAACCTGTGTCAATACTTTTACTGATTTGTGGATTTGTACTCGGAGATCCCTTTGCTCTTCTACCCCATTTAGATTCTTATTTTCCAAGTAATATGTGACCTCCTTATTTTTCTTACCAAAATGTAATACCTCACATTTATCTGTGTTGAAATTCATTTGCCAATTATATGCCCATTCTGCACATTTATTAATGTTGTCTTGTAATTTGTTGCAGTCCTCCTCAGTATTGACTATCTTCCCCCCCCCCCTCAAATTTGGTGTCATCTGCAAATTTAGAAATTGATTCCAAAGTCTAAAGCATTAATATAAATTGTGAACAACATTGGTCCCAGCACTGATCCTTGCAGGACCCCACTTTCCACCTTCTGCCACCTGATAGCTATCCATAACTCCTACTCTCTGCTTTCTGTCTTGAAGTCAGCTAACTATCCATTCTGCTACTTGTCCCCTGACTCCGCATTCTCTGACCTTATTCATTAGTCTATCGTGTGGTACCCAAGGTGCTTCATAGGAATGATATCAAATAAAATGTGACACCGAGCCACAGGAGATATATGGGCAGAAGACCAAAAGCTTGGTCAAAGTGGGAGGTATTGAGGAATGTCTTAAAGGAGGAAAGAGAGGTGGAGATGTTTGAGGAGGTAATTCCAGAGCTTAGGCCCTTGGCAGCTGAAGGCACGGTTGCCAATGTTGGAGCGATTAAAAGCGGGAATGCACGAGGCCAGAATTGGAGTAGCGCAGATATCTAGGAGAGTAGTAGGATTGGCGGAGGTTACGGAGATATTCAACAAAAGCACCTTAAATATGGAAAGATACCGTATAATACTTAGTTCCTGATGTCTTGGATTTCATAACCTGTTAAATTGAGTTTGCTGGTACAACATTAGGTGCGCTATTATGAGTGGGGAATGTTGAGTTACAGTGCTCCCATTGCTATGGGAGTGGGTGAACTAGAGATGCAGGTTGTGATGTGTACATCAATGTGATTCATGCTTGTGTTGTTGCAGAGAATGTCAGTACAGGAAGTCGTGTAAGCTTTTAACAAAGGTGAGCCTATGGGCGATGTGGAAAATTTGAGGATTAGAGAGCTGTTAATAAATAGAAGAAACATTGGTGTTCCTTTTTAGAAGTAGGAGTTCTACAAGTGGTGATGGTAGCTGGGCAAGTCCAAGATGGAATAATCCAACTATTTCCAGCATTTTCTGTTTTTATTCCTGGATTCTCTAATGTTCTGCTTATAAACAGTGACTTATTTGCAAGAATTTTTAAAAGTTACATGATGCCAGTATGATCGCTGCTTAACAAAACCTTCCAGTTCTCCCTCTAATGTTCATATATAAGTACACTACATTTTTTGATGGAGTGGGTTTCATGGCCAAGTGGGCTTTCCTTGCTCTGGAATTGTTTCTTAATAATTTCATAGTTCTAGCGTAGCAATCTAAGAAGAGAAAATTAGCGCATGACCATCTCTTGGTGCTCCTTTTTTAACTGCCATTGTTCAGGCTTGGAGTGGGGAGAGAAATTCTACTGCATGTCTGGGGCTGGCTGATAAAATCTGTGCCTTCTGCTCTAACGTGGATTTTGGGTGGGTGGGTGGGTGGGGGGGGGGGGATAACTTTCAGTAACTCCTTGCAACTGGACATAATGGCACAGAAATTCGGGTCGGGGGCTTCCCGCGGGTGCAAGCTTCCGACCTGCACTTACCTAGCGTGCCGGCCGTTGAGCTGTGGGCCTGCGTGGGATTCCGACCCTGGGCTTCCTCCAACTGCCGGCGCGCAGTGCTTGCGTATCCCAGGGGCGCAGTTAGTTCGATGCGTCCCCTGGGATCAAGTGGGCCATGGAGAGCCAATGGTAGCAGGGAATGCTTCATTCATAAGTTTGACAGGAAGAGCTGTCAAACCTATAAATACTATAAGCCCCAAAACATCACTAAAACCTCCAAAAAAAAAATTTTTTAATCACATTTTTAAAGTAACTATAAATTACATGAAATAACTATTTTAAACAATAATTTAAATTTTTGAAAAAATTAATTACATTTTCTAACAGGGCTAAAAATAAACTTACCTTTCTTTAAAGTATTTAAAAATAATAAACCTGTGGAAAAAATGTTTTAATTTTAATTAATTCACCACTTACCTTGTTAAAAGCAGGCCTTGCGCCTGCTTTTTATATGTGTAACTCCTGGAGACTTACCCTCCAGGAAAAACCTGCAAAAAAAACGTAAGTTTAATGCGCACACGCTGCCTCTCCGGCGCACGCGTTCGACTTCTGAACCCCTTCTTTCAGCGGAACGGAAGTGCCGGTTTCCCGCGCACGCGCAGTGCATGCACGAAACCGGCACTTTCGTTGGGCCTACGCGTGAGTACCCCGTGCGAACTCACCTGTGGGGACCCGAATTTCTGGGCCATTAACTTTGTTCCAAAATCACATTAACAGATTTCACCATCATGATGTTAAATGTGGACAGTGGTTATATGAACTCATGAACAGATTAGAAATTAAACTATACACCACGGACCAGATATTAATATTGTACAGCTGAAAAGTGACTTGTTTGCTAATGGGTAAAACGACAGAAGATCAGTGGGAGTTGTTCAAAAAAGAATTTAACGTGTTACAGAACCAGCTTATACCCCTAAGGGGCAAGAGCTCTACTTGTCAAAAAAAAACCAGCCATGGATGACTAAAGAGGTAAGGGACAACAAGGAAAAAGCATACAAGCATGCAAAAAATAGCACAGATCCTGGTGAATGGGATAGATACAAAGAACAGCAAAGGGTGACAAAACAGACCGTAAGAGCTACAAAAAGGAAGTATGAAAAGAAACTTACATGGGATATCAAAATCAGCACAAAACTTTTATAATTATATTAGGAAAAAGAGGGTGGTTAGGAGCAATGTGGCCCCCTTAAAAACTGATATTGGTGATATAAATGAAAATAAGGAAATGGCGGACATGTTAAATAATTACTTTGCGTCAGTATTTACAGTCGAGGAAGAGGATAGCATGCCAGACATCCCAAGGAAACGAATCTTGAATCAAAGGCAGAGACTCACCAAAATTAACATAAGCAAATTAACAGTAATGAAGAAAATAATGGCACTAAAGAGTGACAAATCCCCAGGACCAGATGGTTTCCATCCCAGGATTTTAAGGGAAGTGGGTGAGAACATTGCCGATGCCCTAACTATGATCTTCCAAAGTTCTCTCAATTCAGGAACCGTTCCTGTAGATTGGAAAATTACATGTCACTCCGCTATTTAAGAAAGGTGAGAGGGGAAAACCAGGGAATTAATAGAACAGTTAGTCTAACATCTGTTGTCGGGAACTTACTAGAGTCTATAATTAAGGATGGAGTCACTGAACACCTTGAAAATTTTCAGCTGATCAGAGAGAGCCAGCATGAGTATAAAGGGTAGGTCATGCCTGGCAAACCTGATTGAATATTTTTGAAGAGGTGACTAAAGTAGTAGACAAGGGAATATCTATGGATGTTATTTATATGGACTTCCAGAGGGCATTTGATAAAGCCTCTCATAAGAGACTGTTTGTTAAAGTTGAAGCTCATGGAATTGAAGGCAAATTATTGACTGGTTAGGAGATTGGCTGAGCAGCAGGAGACAGAGAGTAGAGATAATGGGCAGGTACTCTAATTGCAGGATGTGACTAGTGGCGTCCCTCAGGAATATGTGTTGGGGCCTCAACTATTCACTGTATTTATTAACGACTTAGAAGACAGGATAGAGAGGCCACATATCCAAGTTTGTCGATGATACAAAGATAGGCGGCATTGTAAGCAGTGTAGATGGAAGCATAAAATTACAGAGAGATATTAATAGGTTAAGTGAATAGGTAAAACTGTGGCAAATGGCTTTCAATATACAGGAAACTTTGTTATATCCGGCACCGACGGGACCGAGCTGTTGCCGATCTATCAAAACTGCCGGACATACAAACCTGTTGAAAACAAAGCCACAAGAAGAAAAAAAACCTAACAAAACGGCTCCTGATTTCTGCCGGGTAGATCGAGGTTTCCGGACATACAACCTCCGGATAAACCAAAGTTTCCTGTAGCAAGTGTGAGGTAATCTACTTTGGACCTAAAAATGATAGATCAGAGTACTTTCTAAATAGTGAAAGCTAGAAGCAGTGGCGGTCCAAAGAGACTTGGGGGTCTTTGTACATAGATTATTAAAATGTCATGGACAGGTATAAAAATAATCAAAAAGGCGAATGGAATGCTGGCCATTATATCTAGAGAACTAGAATACAAGGGGTTAGAAGTCATGCTGCAGCTATACAAAGCCCTGGTTAGACCACACCTGGAGTACTGTGTTCAGTTCTGGGCACCACATCTTAGGAAGGATATATTGGCGTTGGAGGGAGTGCAGTGTAGGTTTACCAGAATTACTTATCCCTTTTTTTGAACAGAGGTGTAGCATTTGCCACTACTGTCCTTTGACACTGCTCTCCTATCTCTAATTGATTTTGTAAAATCATGCTCAGTCCCTCTACTTCTTCTTTACTAACCCCCCCTTCCCCCCCCCCCCCCAAAAAAAGGTTTCTGGGTACAAACTAACTGTCGCCTGGACACTTAGCAATGTTTAGCACCCTCTTAACTATATCCGTATTGATGCATTTTACTTTTTCATTTACAAGCTTTTGAAGACTTCCTTCACTCTTCCCACTAGCAACTGTGCCATTTACTTAGCTACCATAATAATTTTGCATACTCATTTTAAAGTGGCTGCACACACTTCTTGATGATCTTTCTCCTAATCTGACTGGCTGCTATTTTTTTCTTGTATGCCCTCTTAGCTCCCCTTATCTCTCTTTTTGTTTCCATTGCAGATTATTGTATATCCAATGAATCTTTTGTGTCTCTAGCTTTAGCTTTATCATATGTGTTACTAGCCTTTATTTTCAGCCTAATATAATTGTTCATCCATGAACTGCAACCCTGGATGCAGCTTGCTTTTTTGTCATTGGC